>NC_067245.2:317844015-318147046 GCF_019359855.2 Lolium perenne
CTAGCTCTACAAAAAAATCATTCGGGGGCAAAAAAACACGATTGTGCGGCACTAGGCAGCCACATGCGAGGTGCTCTCTCATGTTTCCGTGGAGGAAGATGATGGAGCTCACCTTGGAGGCGAGTCCCCCAAATAAGCGTGGCCACCTTGAAGTATGGGAGTGTTGGGGTGGTGAAGTCCCCTCTGGTCGGCCATGGAGTCAAGGAGAGGAAGAGAAAATGTACGTCGCCCTATGCATCTTCAAGCTAGAAGATGAGGATTCTACTGCAACATCGAGCTTACCACGTGGTGGACATGTTTGCCTCTGTGACTTTGATTGCAAGGGTGGCCCTTCCAGGTGCCATGGTAGCGTTCTGCTCCACCTCCCGTTCAAAGACCCTTCCTAGAGTGATGTGGGCATAATCCTTCGGGTACTCAACATTGCCATACCCGGTGCAAACTATGAAGCTGGACCAGCACAAGGACTCGACAAGCTGGACCTGCACACGCCTCAACTTGGACTACAAGGAAAGAAGACTCCAATACGAATCTTACTAGGACTCTTGTAAACCCTAGCTTGGCTGATATATAAAGCCAGGCAGGGGCACCCCTTAGAGGGGGATATTCAGAAACACAAATCATAGAGGCGACACTCCTAGACACCGCAACCCGCGGATTAGAACTAGACTAGATCCAACAACTCCGCATATGGCGGCCCCCTGTATACATATTTTCATATACTGGATTGCTAGCAGGACGTAGCGATCCTCCACCGCGGGGACGTGAACCTGGGTACGTCGTGTACCGCCTCGCTCCCGGAACTTCCGTCGTCGCCTTTCTCTAAAACCCAAGCCCCTCATGGTGGGCATTGCCGAGGAACCGCCTCGTCAATTGGCGCCGTCTGTGGGAATAGCGACGGCTGGATTTTATAATCCGAGCGAGATCCATCGTCAACTACTTCGGTCAGATTGCATCTGGCCAGCTGCGTGCTTCAAAGGTCGTCACCACCGGCAGCTATGCCATGGAAGTCAGTCGACCTGGCAGCCGCCCTCATCATCCAGGTCACATTGGGAAGACGGCCACGTCATCGAAATCCTGGCAGCAGCCGCCGTATTCTCATCGGCGAGACTTCAGTACATATCGGTTGCATCTTGCATGTATGCTTTCGCGGTTACAAAAGTTACCGTCCAAGAGCGCAGCACCAAATCGTACAAGTTTCAAGAAGAAGGGAGTCTAATCAACGCGCGAGTAGCAGATAGCATCACGGCGGTAATGCTCGGCAGCTGCTGCAATACTTGCTTCGGCAGTCACCTCGCGTAACCGGCGGGCCAGTCCAGACCAGATTGATCAATACACACCGCAAGTTTCGTGACCCATACCAATCAGCCGAGCTCATGCTGGACTCGGTCACGTAGAAGGAAGAAGATGAGACCAAGCCAACTACGACAAAAACAGACGATCGTTCCAACAAGGAAAGAAAGAAAAACGGAGAAGCTGCTGAGATCAAGAGATGAAATTACATACCACAGGTCTTTATGCGTGTGCATGGACTAGGCTGTCGTGTGCATGGATTCAGCGGCAAGGATGCTAATCACATGCACAAGAAACCAATCAAGTTACGGCCACGTGCAACACGGAGCGGCAGCAGCTCCTGGTAATAGAATTCTCATCTCGTTGGGATCCATCTACGTCTACCGCAAATTCAACAGCCGAGCATCGGCTACGGTTGGAGGACCCACGTATTTGCACCGCGCATCCGATACCAGAACCAGATTGAAACAAAAGCTTCGGCTACTCCACCCGGTCGACCGCGCCAGCTGTCGCGCAATTGCCGTACTCGGGGGCTTGTGTGTCATAGACCCGACATTACGGACTAAATATATTCGGGTACTCACCTGTCGCGGGTCCGCTACATCGACTGCGTCCTCTTCATTGACCACGTCAGCTAGGCGTTGCATGGACTATCATTGGTGGCGCAATTATTTCGGCTGCGCCCGTCGCGTGACTTATCTTGGATGGCGCAATTATTTCGGCTGCGCCCGCCGCGTGAGTTATCTTGGATGGCGCAATTATTTCGGCCGCGCCCGCCGCCGCGTGGATTATCTTTGATGGCGCAATTATTTCGGCTGCGCCCGCCGCGTGACTTATCTTGGATGGCGCAATTATTTCGGCTGCGCCCGCCGCATGGACTTTCTTTGGTGGTGCAACTATTTCGATTGCCTCGCTACAACAGAACTAAGTGTTCCTCTTCCTTTCGCCACACCCGATGAATGGGGAGGCGCCATTACATCGTTACCTCCGGTACTCTCAATTACTCGGTGGATTTATTTTCCCGACTCAGTGGATTTAATTTCTTCATCACCTATGGTTATCAATGGATTTATCTTCTTCGGCTCTGGATATATGTTCTCCCGATGCACTCTCGGGTCGGTGGATTCATCATCTGGAATATTCAATGGATATCATATTATATAATATTGACCCGATGCGCTCCTGTCGGGAGCGCTTGAATCATTCGGGGGCTCATGGATTATCTTTGAATTATTGAGTACTGGAATTCAAAGAAATATGAAGACTCCTTACACTATTACTCCCATCGGGAGCGCCGGTGTGCTGGAATTACTTGGGGACTCTTTGAAGATCGCCGGTGCGCTGGTTCGCCGGAATTCAAGGAAGATATGAAGACTCCTTACTCCCAACGGGAGCGTCGGTTCACTAGAATTCAAGGAAGATATGAAGACTCCTTACTCCCAACGGGAGTGCCGGTTCACTGGAATTCAAGAAGATATGAAGACTTAAGTTTTGTTTCTTTGAAAAATTGCAGTAATTCGGGACACCCGAACTACATCGTCAGGAACTTTGTTCGTATATTACAACGAATATCGGTTCGATGGAAAATACGCCCAGAGATTGCACTCTAAAAAGCCTCTGAAATTACGAGTGCTATGATGCAAAATCAACGGGGATCTTGCTCTTTTCCTTTGCTATAGATGCCTCAAAGAGTGCCGCAGATAGCAAGGATCATGAAACAACGGGGACCTTGTTCTTTTCCTTTGCTATAGATGCCTCAAAGAGTGCCGCAGATAGCAAGGATCATGAAACAACGGGGACCTTGCTCTTTTCCTTTGCTATAGATGCCTCAAAGAGTGCCGCAGATAGCAAGGATCATGAAACAACGGGGACCTTGCTCTTTTTCTTTGCTATAGATGCCTCAAAGAGTGCCGCAGATAGCAAAGATCATGAAACACGTACGAAAACGACCCACGCTCGATACTTTAAACTACAGAAGTATCAAAGAGCGACGGAGTCATCGGCAGATCTAGTGCCACCGATCTATTCGGGAGCTGCTGTCAAGTCATGCATCGGTTGAAAGCAAAGTTGCACATACAACAGGTTTAGCAAAACCTGCAACACGAGCTGATCACTCAAATAAATTTGCTGCCGATAAACTTACAAACAATGGCATCAACGATGCCCAAGGAGCATTAAGAATTGCCCCTTGAAATAAAAAAACAATGTGTCAACGGCACCTGAAGAAAACTATAAACATCGGGTTGCTCGACTTGAGTCTACTCACGGTTGCAAGCATCAGTGCCCAGACTCGGGGGCTACTTCCATCGGGAGCGCTGGACGCGCACCCGATAAAATTATCGGCTCCTCCAGGATATCACCCAAATCGTCGGCTCCTCCTGGGTATCATCTGAATTATCGACTCCTCCAGGATATCACCCAAATCGTCGGCTCCTCCTGGGTATCATCTGAATTATCGACTCCTCCAGGATATCACCCAAATCATCGGCTCCTCCTGGATATCACCCAAATCATCGGCTCCTCCTGGATATCAACTTCCAAATCATCAATTCCTCTATCTATGATATCATCAGAGTCATCGGCATCATGTTCTTGGAACTCGAGGACATGTACGGTATTCGACTCAACATTTTTTAACACCCTATACATGACTATTTCATATTCATCTACAGGCTCGGGGGCTACTCCCATCGGGAGCGCTAGTCGCGCACCCGAGAAAAAGATGGCGACCTCGCCAACAAAGAAGAATAAAGTTGAAGACGTCGGCATCAACAATCAAGATCTTCGAGTAGTACAACTTGAGTCTATGTGTGGATGCAAGCACCCGCTGATACCTCTCAAACGTATCTATAATTTCTTATGTTCCATGCTAGTTTTATGACAATACTCACATGTTTTATATACACTTTATATCATTTTTATGCATTTTCCGGTACTAACCTATTAACAAGATGCCGAAGCGCCAGTTCCTGTTTTCTGCTGTTTTTGGTTTCAGAAATCCTACAAAGGAAATATTCTCGGAATTGGACGAAATCAACGCCCAGGGTCTTATTTTTCCACGAAGCTTCCAGAAGACCGAAGAGGATACGAAGTGGGGCCACGAGGGGCCGACACCACAGGGCGGCGTGGCCAAGGAGGGGCCCGCGCCAGCCTGTGGGGTGGGGCCCCCGTGCCTCCTCCGACTCTGCCCTTCCGCCTACTTAAAGCCTTCGTCGCGAAAACCCTAGTACCGAGAGCCACGATACGAGAAAAGTTCCAGAGACGCCGTCGCCGCCAATCCCATCTCGGGGGATTCAGGAGATCACCTTCGGCACCCTGCCGGAGAGGGGAATCATCACCGGAGGACTCTACATCATCATGCCCGCCTCCGGATTGATGCATGAGTAGTTCATCCTTGGACTATGGGTCCATAGCAGTAGCTAGATGGTTGTCTTCTCCTCTTGTGCTATCATGTTTAGATCTTGTGAGCTGCCTATCATGATCAAGATCATCTATTTGTAATGCTACATGTTGTGTTTGGTGGGATCCGATGAATATGGAATACTATGTCAAGTTGATTATCAATCTATCATATATGTGTTGTTTATGATCTTGCATGCTCTCCGTTGCTAGTAGAGGCTCTGGCCAAGTTGATACTTGTAACTCCAAGAGGGAGTATTTATGCTCGATAGTGGGTTCATGCCTCCATTGAATCTGGAACAGTGACAGAAAGTTCTAAGGTTGTGGATGTGCTGTTGCCACTAGGGATAAAACATTGATGCTTTGTCTAAGGATATTTGTGTTGATTACATTACGCACCATACTTAATGCAATTGTCTGTTGTTTCCATCTTAATGTTTGGAAGGTGCGGATGCTAACCCGAAGGTGGACTTTTTAGGCATAGATGCATGCTGGATAGCGGTCTATGTACTTTGTCGTAATGCCCTAAGTAAATCTCATAGTAGTCATCATGATATGTATGTGCATTGTTATGCCCTCTCTATTTGTCAATTGCCCACCTGTAATTTGTTCACCCAACATGCTATTTATCTTATTGGAGAGACACCACTAGTGAACTGTGGACCCCGGTCCATTCTTTTACATCTGAAATACAACCTACTGCAATCATTGTTCTCTGCTGTTTTTTGCAAACAAACATCATTCTCCACACCATACGTTTAATCCTTTGTTTATAGCAAGCCGGTGAGATTGACAACCTCACTGTTAAGTTGGGGCAAAGTATTTTGATTGTGTTGTGCAGGTTCCACGTTGGCGCCGGAATCCCTGGTGTTGCGCCGCACTACACTCCTTCACCAACAACCTTCACGTGTTCCTTGACTCCTATTGGTTCGATAAACCTTGGTTTCTTACTGAGGGAAAACTTGCTGCTGTACGCATCACACCTTCCTCTTGGGGTTCCCAACGGACGAGTACTTTACCGTCACAAGGAAGCTACTTTCTGGCGCCGTTGCAATCCCTTCTGCGTCAACAGCAGCTACTTTTCTGGCGCCGTTGCCGGGGAGATCAAGACACGCTGCAAGGGGAGTCTCTCACATCCAATCTCTTTACTTTGTTTATTGTCTTGCTTTACTTTATTTTATTTTCTGCTTTGTTTGTTTTCTCTATATCAAAAACACAAAAAAAATTAGCTACTTGCTTTATTTTATTTTCTGTCTTGTTTGCTTTCTTTATATCAAAAACACAAAAAAATTAGTTACTTGCTTAACTTTATTTAATTCAGTTTTGCTTACTTATTTTTATTACTGTTAAAATGAATACTCCCGAGAACACTAAGTTGTGTGATTTCACTAGCACCAATAATAATGATTTCATATGCACACCTATTGCTCCACCTGCTACTACAGCAGAATTTTATGAAATTAAACCTGCTTTACTAAATCTTGTTATGAGAGAGCAATTTTCTGGTGTTAGTACCGATGATGCTGCTGCCCATCTTAATAATTTTGTTGAACTTTGTGAAATGCAAAAGTATAAGGATGTAGATGGGGACATTATAAAACTGAAATTGTTTCCTTTCTCCTTAAGAGGAAGAGCTAAAGATTGGTTGCTATCTTTGCCTAAGAATAGTATTGATTCATGGACTAAATGTAATGATGCTTTCATTGGTAGATATTATCCTCCTGCTAAAATTATATCTTTGAGAAGTAGCATAATGAATTTTAAGCAATTGGATAATGAACATGTTGCCCAAGCATGGGAAAGAATGAAATCTTTGGTAAAGAATTGCCCTACCCATGGACTAACTACTTGGATGATCATCCAAACCTTTTATGCAGGATTAAATTTTTCTTCAAGGAACCTATTGGATTCAGCTGCTGGAGGTACTTTTATGTCCATCACTTTGGGTGCCGCAACAAAACTTCTTGATGATATGATGATCAACTACTCTGAATGGCACACTGAAAGGACTCCACAAGGTAAGAAGGTAAATTCTGTTGAAGAAACCTCCTCCTTGAGTGATAAGATTGATGTTATTATGTCTATGCTTGTTAATGGTAGATCTAATGTTGATCCTAATAATGTTCCTTTAGCTTCATTGGTTGCTCAAGAAGAGCATGTTGATGTGAACTTCATTAAAAATAATAATTTCAACAACAATGCTTATAGGAATAATTCTGGTAACAACTATAGGCCATATCCTTCTAATAATGGTTATGGTAATTCTTATGGTAGATCTGTTTTGCCTAGTGAGGAAAAGATGCTGGAAATTGAAAGAACTACTAAGAGCGTTATGCAATCAAAATATGAGCAAAATCAATTGTTTACTAAAACTATGAATGAACAATCTGCCTTGTTGAAAAATATAGGGAATCAACTTAAAAATTTGAATATGGAAATTTCCGGTTTGCAAACTAAGCTTTCAAATGCTGAAAACCGAATCTCATATATGTCTGAGTCACAATCTTCTTTAATTAATAAAATGGCTGCTAAACCTGAGGATAATGATAACAAAATTGTTACTACAGCAAACGCTATCCAAGTTCGAATTAATGAAAATATTAGATTGATGGCTGAATTGCATGCTAGGTGGGAAAAAGAAGAAAAATTAGCTAAAGAGAATAATGTAGCTAAAGTTTGGACTATTACCACCACTAGTAATTTTGATGCTTCACATGTTGCTAAACCTCCTACTATCAATGGTAAAATAATTGGTGTTAGCAATGTTTCTACTCCTAATGCAAAGTGTGCAAAACTGCTCGAAAGCGCTAAAGCTACTGAAAGCGTTTGTGATAAAACTGCTGAAATTTTTCAGAGTATTGGGGACAATGATCCCATTGCTTTAGATCATAATGGTTTAGATTTTGATGATTGTCACATCTCTGAAGTTATAAAGTTCTTGCAAAAACTTGCTAGAAGTCCTAATGCTAGTGCTATAAATTTGGCCTTTACAAAACATATTACAAATGCTCTCATTAAAGCTAGAGAAGAGAAATTAAAACTTGAAACTTCTATTCCTAGGAAGTTAGGAGATGGTTGGGAGCCCATCATTAAGATGAAGGTCAATAATTTTGATTGTAATGCTTTATGTGATCTTAGTGCAAGTATTTCTGTTATGCCTAAGAAACTCTATGATATGCTTGACTTGCCACCATTGAAAAATTGTTATTTGGATGTTAATCTTGCTGATAATTCTATAAAGAAACCTTTGGGGAGGATTGATAATGTTCACATTACGGTTAACAATAACCTTGTCCCCGTTGATTTTGTTGTTTTGGATATTGAATGCAATGCATCTTGTCCTATTATTTTGGGAAGACCCTTTCTTCGAACTGTTGGTGCTATTATTGATATGAAAGAGGGAAATATTAAATATCAATTCCCTCTTAAGAAAGGTATGGAACACTTCCCTAGAAAGAGAATGAAGTTTCCTTTTGATTCTATTATTAGAACAAATTATGATGTTGATGCTTCTTCTCTTGATGTTACTTGATACACACTTTCTGCGCCTAGCTGAAAGGCGTTAAAGAAAAGCGCTTATGGGAGACAACCCATTATTTTATTTCTGCAATTTTTGTTTTATATTTGAGTCTTGGAAGTTGTTACTACTGTAGCAACCTCTCCTTATCTTTACTTTATTGCATTGTTGTACCAAGTAAAGTCTTTGATAGTAGGGTTGATACTAGATTTGGATTACTGCGCAGAAACAGATTTCTTGATGTCACGAATTTGAGTAGTGATGTCTACGCACGCTTCTATTCCTGTAGACAGTGCTGGGCCTCCAAGAGCAGAGGTTTGTAGAACAGCAGCAAGTTTCCCTTAAGTGAATCACCCAAGGTTTATCGAACTCAGGGAGGTAGAGGTCAAAGATATCCCTCTCAAGCAACCTTGCAATTAAGATACAAGAAGTCTCTTGTGTCCCCAACACACCTAATACACTTGTCAGATGTATAGGTGCACTAGTTCGGCGAAGAGATAGTGAAATACAAGTAATATGGATGAATATGAGTGGTAATAGCAATCTGAAATAAAGATGGCAGCGAGTAAACATGCAGTGGAACAGTAAATAAACGGAGATTCGATGTTTGGAAATAAGGCCTAGGGATCCTACTTTCACTAGTGGACACTCTCAACATTGATCACATAACTGAAACTACTCTACACTCTCTTGTTGGATAACAAACACCATTCATTGTGTAGGGCTACAAGAGCTCCCTCAAGCCGGAGTAAACAAGCTCCATAACATTCGGAATTCATATTTAAGTAACCTTAGAGTGCATGATAGACCATTGCAATTATACCGAGTACTAACATAGCATGCACACCGTCACCGTCAGGCTATGAAAGGGGGAATAGATCGCATCAATACTATCATAGTAATAGTTAACTTCATAATCTACAAGAGATCACAATCATAACCTACACCAAGTACTACATGATGCACACACTGTCAACATTACATCATGGAGGAGGAATATACTACTTTAATAACATCACTAGAGCAGCACATAGATGATATTCAACTAGATCACAAAGAGAGAGATGAACCACATAGCTACGGTAGAGCCCTCAGCCTCGATGGAGAACTACTCCCTCCTCATCATAGGAGTCAGTAGCGTCGATGAAGATGGCGGTGATGTCGATGGAGATGCCTTCCGGGGGCACTTCCCCGTCCCGGCGGCGTACCGGAACAGAGACTTCTGTCCCCCGAATCTTGGCTTCGCGATGGCGGCGGCTCTGGAACTTTTCTCGTATCGTGGCTTTCCTTTAGGGTTTTCGCGACGGAGGCTTTAAGTAGGCGGAAGGGCAGCCTCGGAGGGGTCCTGGTGGGGCCACACCATAGGGGGGCGCGCCCAGGGCCTTGGCCGCGCCGCCCTGGCGTGTGGGCCCCCCTGGCTCCCCTCTGGTCTCTCTCCGGTGTTCTGGAAGCTTCCGGAAAAAATAAGATGCTGGGCGTTGATTTCGTCCAATTTCGAGAATATGTCCTTACTAGGATTTCTGAAACCAAAAACAGCAGAAAACAGGAACTGGCACTTCGGCATCTTGTCAATAGGTTAGTTCCGGAAAATGCATCAAAACGATATAAAGTGTGAACAAAACATGTAGGTATTGTCATAAAACTAGCATGGAACATCAGAAATTATAGATACGTTGGAGACGTATCAGCATCCCCAAGCTTAGTTCCTACTCGCCCTCGAGTAGGTAAACGATAACAAGAATAATTTCTGAAGTGACATGCTACTTACATAATCTTGATCATACTATTGCAAAGCATATGAGATGAATGCAGTGATTCAAAGCAATGGTAAAGACAATGACTAAACAACTGAATCATATAGCAAAGACTTTTCATGAATAGTACTTTCAAGACAAGCATCAATAAGACTTGCATAAGAGTTAACTCATAAAGCAATAGATTCAAAGTAAAAGCATTGAAGCAACACAAAGGAAGATATAAGTTTCAGCGGTTGCTTTCAACTTCAACATGTATATCTCATGGATAATTGTCAACACAAAGTAATATGATGAATGCAAATAAGCAAGTATGTAAGAATCAATGTACAGTTAACACAAGTGTTTGCTTCTAAGATGGAAGGAAGTAGGTAAACTGACTCAACATAAAGGTAAAAGAATGGCCCTTCGCAGAGGGAAGCATGGATTGCTATATTTGTGCTAGAGCTTTTATTTTGAAAACATGGAAACAATTTTGTCGACGGTAGTAATAAATCATATGTGTTATGCATAAGACATCTTATAAGTTGCAAGCCTCATGCATAGTACACCAATAGTGCTCGCACCTTGTCCTAATTAGCTTGGATTTCCATGGATTCTCATTGCATAACATATGTTTCAACCAAGTGTCACAAAGGGGTACCTCTATGCCGCCTGTACAAAGGTCTAAGGAGAAAGTTCGCATTGGATTTCTCACTTTTGATTATTCTCAACTTAGACATCCATACCGGGACAACATAGACAACAGATAATGGACGCCTCTTTAATGCTTAAGCATTCAACAACAGATAATATTCTCATAAGAGATTGAGGATTAGTGTCCAAACTGAAACTTCCACCATGATACATGGCTTTGGTTAGCGGCCCAATGTTCTTCTCTAACAATATGCATACTCAAACCATACAACTCATGGCAAATCACCCTTACTTCAGACAAGACGAACATGCATAGCAACCCACATGATATTCAACAAAAGTTGATGGCGTCCCCAGAAACATGGTTACCGCTCAACAAGCAACTTATAAGAAATAAGATACATAGCGACATATTCTTTACCACAATAGTTTTTAAGCTACTTTCCCATGAGCTATATATTGCAAAGACAAGGAATGGAATTTTAAAGGTAGCACTCAAGCAATTTACTTTGGAATGGCAGAGAAATACCATGTAGTAGGTAGGTATGGTGGACACAAATGGCATAGTTTTTGGCTCAAGGATTTTGGATGCACGAGAAGCATTCCCTCTCAGTACAAGGCTTTGGCTAGCAAGGTTGTTTGAAGCAAACACAAGTATGAACCGGTACAGCAAAACTTACATAAGAACATATTGCAAGCATTATAAGACTCTACACTGTCTTCCTTGTTGTTCAAACACCTTAACCAGAAAATATCTAGACTTTAGAGAGACCAATCATGCAAACCAAATTTCAACAAGCTCTATGGTAGTTCTTCATTAATGGGTACAAAGTACATGATGCAAGAGCTTAAACATGATCTATTTGAGCACAACAATTGACAAGTATCAAATTATTCAAGACATTATACCAATTACCACATGAAGCATTTTCTGTTTCCAATCATATAACAATGAACGAAGCAGTTTCAACCTTCGCCATGAACATTAAAAGTAAAGCTAAGAACACCAGTGTTCATATGAACAAGCGGAGCGTGTCTCTCTCCCACACAAGCATGAATTTATTCAGAGAATGAAAATAACAAAACGAAAATAAAAGCACACAGACGCTCCAAGTAAAGCACATAAGATGTGACGGAATAAAAATATAGTTTCACTAGAGGTGACCTGATAAGTTGTTGATGAAGAAGGGGATGGCTTGGGCATCCCCAAGCTTAGATGCTTGAGTCTTCTTGAAATATGCAGGGATGAACCACGGGGGTATCCCCAAGCTTAGAATTTTCACTCTTCTTGATCGTATTATATCATCCTCCTCTCTTGACCCTTGAAAACTTTCTCCACACCAAACTCAAAACAAACTCATTAGAGGGTTAGTGCATAATCAAAAATTCACATGTTCAGAGGTGACACAATCATTCTTAACACTTCTGGACATTGCACAAAGCTACTGAAAGTTAATGGAACAAAGAAATCCATTCAACACAGCAAAAGAGGCAATGTGAAATAAAAGGCAGAATCTGTCAAAACAGAACAGTACGTAAAGACGAATTTTTTCGAGGCACTTAACAGGCTCAGATGAAAACGCTCAATTTGAATGAAAGTTGCGTACATATCTGAGGATCATTCACGTAAATTGGCAGATTTTTCTGAGTTACCTACAGAAGGGGCTACTCAAATTCGTGACAGCAAGAAATCTGTTTCTGTGCAGTAATCCAAATCTAGTATGAACCTTACTATCAAAGATTTTACTTGGCACAACAATGCAATAAAATAAAGATAAGTAGAGGTTGCTACAGTAGTAACAACTTCCAAGACACAACAAAACAGTAGCAAAATAAAGATATGGGTTATCTCCCAAGAAGTGCTTTCTTTATAGCCATTAAGATGGGCTCAGCAATTTTAATGATGCTCACATAAGGATGAGAGTCGAAGCAAAGAGAGCATCAAAAAGTAAGTTCAAAACACATTTAAATCTAACCCACTTCCTATGCATAGGAATCTTGTACACAAATAAATTCATGAAGAACAAAGTGACAAGCATTGGAAGATAAAACAAGAGTAACTTCAAAAATTTCAGCATATAGAGAGGTGTTTTAGTAACATGAAAATTTCTACAACCATATTTTCCTCTCTCATAATAATTTCCAGTAGCATCATGAACAAACTCAACAATATAACTATCACATAAAGCATTCTTATCATGAGTCTCATGCATAAAATAATTGCTACTCCCAACATAAGCATAGTCATTCTTATTAATTGTAGTGGGACCAAATTCAACAAAGTAGCTATCATTATTATTCTCATCATCAAATATAAGAGGCATAGTATAATCATAATAAACTTTATCCTCCATAGTAGGTGGCACCAAAATATCACTATCATTATAATCATCATAAATGGGAGGCAAAGTATCATCAAAGTAAATTTTCTCCTCCATGCTTGGGGGACTAAAAATATCATGCTCATCAAAACCAGCTTCCCCAAGCTTAGAATTTTCCATAGCATTAGCAACAATGGTGTTCAAAGCGTTCATACTAATATCATTGCTACTAGCATGCAAATAAGGTTCCATAGGTTTTTAAATTTTCGCATCAAACAATCCATGTCTTAACTCAGGAAATAGATTAAAAAGCTCACAGTTGTTTTCCATTATGCCTAACAAGTGTAAACAAGAAACAAAAAGATGCAATTGCAGGATCTAAAGGAAATAGCTTCGAGCACTCACACACCGGCAACAGTGCTAGGAAATAGCTTAGTAGTCGGAGGATGTGAATACCTTTTACCTTACCTCCCCAGCAACGGCGCCAGAAAATAGCTTAGTTGCCGGGGACCGGAGTGTGAGTGCCGTTTACCTTACCTCCCCGGCAACGGCGCCAGAAAATAGCTTGATGTCTACGCACGCTTCTATTCCTGTAGACAGTGTTGGGCCTCCAAGAGCAGAGGTTTGTAGAACAGCAGCAAGTTTCCCTTAAGTGAATCACCCAAGGTTTATCGAACTCAGGGAGGTAGAGGTCAAAGATATCCCTCTCAAGCAACCCTGCAATTAAGATACAAGAAGTCTCTTGTGTCCCCAACACACCTAATACACTTGTCAGATGTATAGGTGCACTAGTTCGGCGAAGAGATAGTGAAATACAAGTAATATGGATGAATATGAGTGGTAATAGCAATCTGAAATAAAGATGGCAGCGAGTAAACATGCAGTGGAATAGTAAATAAACGGAGATTCGATGTTCGGAAATAAGGCCTAGGGATCCTACTTTCACTAGTGGACACTCTCAACATTGATCACATAACTGAAACTACTCTACACTCTCTTGTTGGATAACAAACACCATTCATTGTGTAGGGCTACAAGAGCTCCCTCAAGCCGGAGTAAACAAGCTCCACAACATTCGGAATTCATATTTAAGTAACCTTAGAGTGCATGATAGACCATTGCAATTATACCGAGTACTAACATAGCATGCACACCGTCACCGTCAGGCTATGAAAGGGGGAATAGATCGCATCAATACTATCATAGTAATAGTTAACTTCATAATCTACAAGAGATCACAATCATAACCTACACCAAGTACTACATGATGCACACACTGTCAACATCACATCATGGAGGAGGAATAGACTACTTTAATAACATCACTAGAGCAGCACATAGATGATATTCAACTAGATCACAAAGAGAGAGATGAACCACATAGCTACGGTAGAGCCCTCAGCCTCGATGGAGAACTACTCCCTCCTCATCATAGGAGTCAGCAGCGTAGATGAAGATGGCGGTGATGTCGATGGAGATGCCTTCCGGGGGCACTTCCCCATCCCGGCGGCGTACCGGAACAGAGACTTCTGTCCCCCGAATCTTGGCTTCGCGATGGCGGCGGCTCTGGAACTTTTCTCGTATCGTGGCTTTCCTTTAGGGTTTTCGCGACGGAGGCTTTAAGTAGGCGGAAGGGCAGCCTCGGAGGGGTCATGGTGGGGCCACACCATAGGGGGCGCCAGTGGCCTTGGCCGCGCCGCCCTGGTGTGTGGGCCCCCCTGGCTCCCCTCTGGTCTCTCTCCGGTGTTCTGGAAGCTTCCGTGAAAAATAAGATGCTGGGCGTTGATTTCGTCCAATTCCGAGAATATTTCCTTACTAGGATTTCTGAAACCAAAAACAGCAGAAACAGAAGCGGCACTTCGGCATCTTGTCAATAGGTTAGTTCCGGAAAATGCATCAAAACGATATAAAGTGTGAACAAAACATGTAGGTATTGTCATAAAACTAGCATGGAACATCAGAAATTATAGATACGTTGGAGACGTATCAAGTAGCCCCTTCTGTAGGTAACTCAGAAAAATCTGCCAATTTACGTGAATGATCCTCAGATATGTACGCAACTTTCATTCAATTTGAGCTTCTTCATCTGAGCCTGTTAAGTGCCTCGGAAAAATTCGTCTTTACGGACTGATCTGTTTTGACAGATTCTGCCTTTTATTTCACATTGCCTCTTTTGCTATGTTGGATGGATTTCTTTGTTCCATTAACTTTCAGTAGCTTTGTGCAATGTCCAGAAGTGTTAAGAATGATTATGTCACCTCTGAATATGTGAATTTTTGATTATGCACTAACCCTCTAATGAGATTGTTTTGAGTTTGGTGTGGAGGAAGTTTTCAAGGGTCAAGAGAGGAGGATGATATAATACGATCAAGAAGAGTGAAAAGTCTAAGCTTGGGGATGCCCCCGTGGTTCATCCCTGTATATTTCAAGAAGACTCAAGCATCTAAGCTTGGGGATGCCCAAGGCATCCCCTTCTCCATCAACAACTTATCAGGTCACCTCTAGTGAAACTATATTTTTATTCCGTCACATCTTATGTGCTTTACTTGGAGCGTCTGTATGCTTTTATTTTTGTTTTTGTTTGAATAAATTCGGATCCTAGCATTCTTTGTGTGGGAGAGAGACACGCTCCGCTGTTGCATATGAACACAGGTGTTCTTAGCTTTATTTTTAATGTTCATGGCGAAGGTTGAAACTGCTTCGTTCATTGCTATTTGGTTGGAAACAGAAAATGCTTCATGTGGTAATTGGTATATTGTCTTGAATAATTTGATACTTGGCAATTGTTATGCTCAAATAGATCATGTTTAAACTCTTGCATCATGTACTTTGCACCCATTAATGAAGAACTACCATAGAGCTTGTTGAAATTTGGTTTGCATGATTGGTCTCTCTAAAGTCTAGATATTTTCTGGTTGAGGTGTTTGAACAACAAGGAAGACAGTGTAGAGTCTTATAATGCTTGCAATATGTTCTTATGTAAGTTTTGCTGTACCGGTTCATACTTGTGTTTGCTTCAAACAACCTTGCTAGCCAAAGCCTTGTACTGAGAGGGAATGCTTCTCGTGCATCCAAATCCTTGAGCCAAAAACTATGCCATTTGTGTCCACCATACCTACCTACTACATGGTATTTCTCTGCCATTCCAAAGTAAATTGCTTGAGTGCTACCTTTAAAATTCCATTCTATGCCTTTGCAATATATAGCTCATGGGAAAGTAGCTTAAAAACTATTGTGGTAAAGAATATGTCGTTTATGTATCTTATTTCTTATAAGTTGCTTGTTGAGCGGTAACCATGTTTCTGGGGACGCCATCAATTTTGGTTGAATATCATGTGAGTTGCTATGCATGTTCGTCTTGTCTGAAGTAAGGGTGATTTGCCATGAGTTGTATGGTTTGAGTATGCATATTGTTAGAGAAGAACATTGGGCCGCTAACCAAAGCCATGTATCATGGTGGAAGTTTCAGTTTGGACATTAATCCTCAATCTCTTATGAGAATATTACCTGTTGTTGAATGCTTAAGCATTAAAAGAGGAGTCCATTATCTGTTTTCTATGTTGTCCCGGTATGGATGTCCTCAAGTTGAGATCTATCAAAAACGAGAAATCAAATGCGATCTATCTCCTTGGACCTTTGTACAGGCGGCATAGAGGTACCCCTTTGTGACACTTGGTTGAAACATATGTAATGCAATGAGAATCCATGGAAATCCAAGCTAATTAGGACAAGGTGCGAGCACTATTGGTATTCGATGCATGAGGCTTGCAACTTATAGGATGTCTTATGCATAACACATATGATTTATTACTACCGTTGACAAAATTGTTTCCATGTTTTCAAAATAAAAGCTCTAGCACAAAAATAGTAATCCATGCTTCCCTCTGCGAAGGGTCTTTCTTTTACTTTATGTTGAGTCAGTTTACCTACTTCTTTCCATCTTAGAAGCAAACACTTGTGTCAACTGTGTGCATTGATTCTTACATACTTGCTTATTTGCACTCATCATATTACTTTGTGTTGACAATTATCCATGAGATATACATGTTGAAGTTGAAAGCAACTGCTGAAACTTATATCTTCCTTTGTGTTGCTTCAAAACTTTCTACTAAGAATTTATTGCTTTATGAGTTAACTCTTATGCAAGACTTATTGATGCTTGTCTTGAAAGTACTATTCATGAAAAATATTTGCTATATGATTCAGTTGTTTAGTCATTATCTTTACCATTGCTCCGAATCACTTCATTCATCTCATATGCTTTACAATAGTATTGATCAAGATTATGATAGTAGCATGTCACTTCAGAAATTATCCTTGTTATCGTTTACCTACTCGAGGGCGAGTAGGAACTAAGCTTGGGGATGCTTGATACGTCTCAAATGTATCTATAATTTCTTATGTTCCATGCTAGTTTTATGACAATACTCACATGTTTTATATACACTTTATATCATTTTTATGCATTTTCCGGTACTAACCTATTAACAAGATGCCGAAGCGCCAGTTCCTGTTTTCTGCTGTTTTTGGTTTCAGAAATCCTACAAAGGAAATATTCTCGGAATTGGACGAAATCAACGCCCAGGGTCTTATTTTTCCACGAAGCTTCCAGAAGACCGAAGAGGATTCGAAGTGGGGCCACGAGGGGCCGACACCACAGGGCGGCGCGGCCAAGGAGGGGCCCACGCCGGCCTGTGGGGTGGGGCCCCCGTGCCTCCTCCGACTCTGCCCTTCCGCCTACTTAAAACCTTCGTCGCGAAAACCCTAGTACCGAGAGCCACGATACGAGAAAAGTTCCAGAGACGCCGTCGCCGCCAATCCCATCTCGGGGGATTCAGGAGATCACCTCCGGCACCCTGCCGGAGAGGGGAATCATCACCGGAGGACTCTACATCATCATGCCCGCCTCCGGATTGATGCGTGAGTAGTTCATCCTTGGACTATGGGTCCATAGCAGTAGCTAGATGGTTGTCTTCTCCTCTTGTGCTATCATGTTTAGATCTTGTGAGCTGCCTATCATGATCAAGATCATCTATTTGTAATGCTACATGTTGTGTTTGGTGGGATCCGATGAATATGGAATACTATGTCAAGTTGATTATCAATCTATCATATATGTGTTGTTTATGATCTTGCATGCTCTCCGTTGCTAGTAGAGGCTCTGGCCAAGTTGATACTTGTAACTCCAAGAGGGAGTATTTATGCTCGATAGTGGGTTCATGCCTCCATTGAATCTGGAATAGTGACAGAAAGTTCTAAGGTTGTGGATGTGCTGTTGCCACTAGGGATAAAACATTGATGCTTTGTCTAAGGATATTTGTGTTGATTACATTACGCACCATACTTAATGCAATTGTCTGTTGTTTCCAACTTAATACTGGAAGGGGTGCGGATGCTAACCCGAAGGTGGACTTTTTAGTCATAGATGCATGCTGGATAGCGGTCTATGTACTTTATCGTAATGCCCTAAGTAAATCTCATAGTAGTCATCATGATATGTATGTGCATTGTTATGCCCTCTCTATTTGTCAATTGCCCACCTGTAATTTGTTCACCCAATATGCTATTTATCTTATTGGAGAGACACCACTAGTGAACTGTGGACCCCGGTCTATTCTTTTACATCTGAAATACAACCTACTGCAATCATTGTTCTCTGCTGTTCTTTGCAAACAAACATCATTCTCCACACCATACGTTTAATTCTTTGTTTACAGCAAGCCGGTGAGATTGACAACCTCACTGTTAAGTTGGGGCAAAGTATTTTGATTGTGTTGTGCAGGTTCCACGTTGGCGCCGGAATCCCTGGTGTTGCGCCGCACTACACTCCTTCACCAACAACCTTCACGTGTTCCTTGACTCCTACTGGTTCGATAAACCTTGGTTTCTTACTGAGGGAAAACTTGCTGCTGTACGCATCACACCTTCCTCTTGGGGTTCCCGACGGACGAGTACTTTACCGTCACAAGGAAGCTACTTTCTGGCGCCGTTGCAATCCCTGCCGCGTCAACAGCACCCGCCCATAGACTCGGGGGCTACTCCCATCGGGAGCGCTTCGCGCACCCGACAGAAAGAAACTTCGACTCTACATCAAGCACAAGATTCAACAGATGATCAAGACATTCGGACGAAGATAACTTTAGTCCCTGCCCGAAGCTTCACTTCGGCCAGACACTCGGGGGCTACTGATGTGGGCATAACCCTTCGGGTACTCGACATTGCCATACCCGGTGCAAACTATGAAGCTGGACCAGCACAAGGACTCGACAAGCTTGACCTGCACGCGCCTCAACTTGGACTACAAGGAAAGAAGACTCCAATACGAATCTTACTAGGACTCTTGTAAACCCTAGCTTGGCTGATATATAAAGCCAGGCAGGGGCACCCCTTAGAGGGGGATATTCAGAAACACAAATCATAGAGGCGACACTCCTAGACACCGCAACCCGCGGATTAGAACTAGACTAGATCCAACAACTCCGCCTATGGCGGCCCCCTGTACACATATTTTCATATACTGGATTGCTAGCAGGACGTAGCGATCCTCCACCGCGGGGACGTGAACCTGGGTACGTCGTGTACCGCCTCGCTCCCGGAACTTCCGTCGTCGCCTTTCTCTAAAACCCAAGCCCCTCATGGTGGGCATTGCCGATGAACCGCCTCGTCATAGAGCTTCCCGTAGGTATCAACGCCTTCTCACCATCAAGTGGTACATCCGTGACGGTGTCAAGGTGGCCGACGATGGAGGCTCGCCGTCGGTACAGAGGACCGAGGAGTCGATCGCGTTTTCTCCTGTATTTTGGAGGCTCTTTGTGCAATAGTTCATGCCATTAAAATGTATACCGCCTTTCCCAGAAATGTATACCGCCTTAAATATGAGATGGAGCTTACCCTCCCTTCTTCAAGAAAAAAAAAAGATAAAAGAACAGAAGCGTGCATAAAAAAGGTCGTGTAAATCGAGAAGGTTAGGTTGCTGGAAAGCTAAGGCCCAACTCCATCTCCACTACCGGCCCGTATAATAAGTCGATTCGAGGCCAACTCCAACCTCTGACCGGTACAGTACAGATTCCTCTTATTTCGGCCTAGGGTAGAAAAAAAAGAAGTTTCGACCTGCGTCCGCCATCTGGAAGGATGTCGCTTTCGCCGAAGCGTGCGCGCCATCAGGCCATCGCTCCGGCTCCCTCTGCCGACGACAGGTCTCGATGGACGTCCCTGCACGCGGACATGGTCCGGCTCATCGGCTGGCGGGTGCTGCTGGCCGGAGACCTGCCGGACTACGTCCGCTTCCGCGCCGTGTGCGCACACTGGCGGTGGAGGACCGTCTGCCCGCGCGGCCAGGGTATCGCCGACCCGCGGTTCCATCCGCGCCGATGGAGGATCTCGCAGGAGCGGCATGGGCTCGGCCCCGGCGACGACGGCAGGAAACGCTTCGTCAACGTCTTCACCGGAGCCTCCGTCTGCCTTCGGCTTCCTCTTCTCGCTGACCATGCCGTCCTTCGATCGGTCGAGGGCCTCCTCCTAGTGCGCCGGGAAGGGCCGGGCCGACGCGACGTGCGCCTCCTCAATCCTTTCACCGGCGACGCCGCGGTTGCGGAGCTCTCGCCGTCCATACCCTATGGAACTTCATACCCATTCGAGCTATCCACGGAGGACGGCCGAACAAAGACATGGTACTACCAGCTGGGGCACGCTTACAAGACCCCAAACAGTCCATGGACACCAGCACCCCCATTGACACATAAACTCGTTTGAGTTGACTTAGTTTTATACCTCAAGCCAGCCAGGTGAATTGAAGATGCAACATCCAACCATTGCTCATCCTGATTGCCCTATTGTGTTTGCCAGAGACGGCCGGACCGAGGCAACATACATCTCCTCAACCCTTTCGATCACCGGCGACATTGCAGCTGCCGAGCTCTCACCCGTCATATCTACTGAAACTGTCGACGGAGTCAGCGCCCAAGTGACACATAAAATCGCTCGAGTTAAAAAAAAAGGGCAGCCCGGTGCGTGAAGCTCGGTGAATTGAAGATATTGTGGGATTTTTAATTCGCTTGAGTTGATTTATTTTATTTTATACGTGAAGCTAGGTGAATTGAAGATATTGTGGGATTTTTAATTGTTCGTCAATTCCTGTGTAATGTGAGCATGTTGGTTTCCACTCTACACATGATTTTTTTATTTTCTACGTGAAGCTAGGTGAATTGAAGATATCGTGGGATTTTTAATTGTTCGTCAATTCCTATGTAATGTGAGCCTGTTGGTTTCCACTCTACACATGAATGCTGAAACAAAATCATATGTTGTTGCAGGTGAGTAAAATACTAGTAGATGGTAATTAATATTAAGGCCTGGAGGTGAAGAAGGATTAATTGTTAGTATAACGTATTGGTAACCTAGGCTGGCACGTACAACTTATTGTTAAATGATCTTTATGTAAAACTCATCACAACAAAAGACAAGAATATGAGTGTTGGTGGTTCAGATAAATATGATTTGGTAGCAAATGTAGTGACCATCAATCAGAGTCAGGTTGTCTGAACTATAATTCTCTAAACTGCTTCTATCGTACATTTAGGCAGGTGCGATGTTCAACCATTACTCATCCTGATTGCCCTATTGTGTCTGCATCATCTTAAACTAGCTAGTGGAGCTATATCCGATTCCAAACCAACCCAACAAGGTACTAGAGAAAAAATGATCAATGTTGCTTCTGGTTCAAAAGCGCTTTCCTCAACCCCTCCATCACAGACCGGATCCTCTCCGACATGATCTTCTGGTAAAGCCATCTCTGCGCTGCCTCGTCTAGCGGCCAGCCCTTACTTTCAAACGATGTCTTAGCTTATCGTTGCTGCTACCTGCTTTAAGCTCGGCAGATCAAATTCTACTGGTTCCCCCACAATAATTTGTATCTCCTTGCCGCAGATCGAGAGGCAATGGTGGACGGTGCCCAAAGAATGATTTCTCTGGCATGACCTACAGTCCAGCAGGGAGATAAGAAATCTTAGTTTTTTTTTTGACGGTGCAAATCTTAGTTTATCAAACGGAATACAGATGAACTAGAGCTGGGGGTCATGTAGTTCATGAACAAGCAAAAAAACCAAAATACACCATTGTAGCAATAAACCATATTTCATCAAGAGTACTATGTATAACATCTAACTTCAAATGTTCCTCATCAATGCAGTGCAAATCTAAGAGAAATAACACCGAAGAAGATTTTTCATTTTACCAAAGAGAATGCGGATGAAATAGTGCTGGTGCAACTCATTGAATAAGAAAAGAAAGATCGACACACACAAAACTGTAGCAATATATCATCTTTAATTAAGAGTACTGTGTGCAACGTTTCATTTCAAATGTTCCTTGTCAGTGCAGTGCAAATCTGTAAAAAAAATGATGGTATCTCAGAGATACAGAGATTTCCATATACCTTTTCAAAACCAGTGTGAATAATAGGCAAAGCTACTGGGGTTACAGGTGCTCGCACAATAAGACTGGCAGTTGCCCACTTCAGTCGTCTGATTGGCTGGTGATCTTGGGCTTGAGGGAATGAATGCAACTGTTTGAATATGTCATGACGAAATTTACAATCAAATAAAGGCCAGTATTTGCAAACATAAGCACACCATCTGTTAATGACAGAATGACTGATACTGAAATGAAGAATATGATCAAAACAGGTCACCCAAGAGCCAAAAATTCACGTCCGTAATATTAATCTCTTTGAACATATTGGCAACATAGGCTGGCATGTACAACTTATTGTTATGTAAAACTCATCATAACAAAAAGACAAGAATATCAGTGCTGCTGGTTCAAATAAATATGATTTGGGTGCAAATATAGTGACCATTAATGACAGTCAAGTTGTCTGAACTCTAATTGTCCTAACTGCTTCTATCGTACATTTAGGAAGGTGCAATGTCCAACCATTACTCATCCTGTTTGCACCTATTGTGTTCGCATCATCTTAAACTAGCTAGTGGAGCTATTAGCTATATCTGATTCCGAACCAACACAACAAGGTACTGGAGAAAAAATGGAGGCCCTCCGTCCTTGGCCCATTGTGGAAGAACAAAATGATCAATGTTGCTTCTGGTTCAGAAGCGTTTTCCTCAACCCCTCCATCACAGACTGAATCTTGTCCGACATCTTCTGGTAAAGCCATCTCTGCGCTGCCTCGTCTAGCCCCTCAGGTGTGATGGTCGGCCAGCCCTTCCTTTCAAACGATGTGTCTTGGGGTATCGTTGCTGCTTCCTGCTTTAAGCTCGGCAGATCAAATTCTACTGGTTCTCCCACAATAATTTGTATCTCCTTGCCGCAGAGGGGCAATGGTGGACGGCGCCCAAAGAATGATTTCTCTGGCATGACCTACAGTCCAGCAGGTGGATGTTAAAGTAGCACAAAAGAAATCTTAGTTTTATCAAAGGGAATAAGCTGGGAGTCATTAAGGGAGATGTTCATGAAAAAGTAAAAACCTGACACACAATACTATTGCAATAAATCACATTTCATTAAGAGTAGTATGTATAACATTTAACTTCAAATGTTCCTCACCAATCCAGTGCAAATCTAAGAGAAACAACAACGAAGAAGATTTTCATTTTATCAAAGAGAATGTGGATGAACTAGTGCTGGGAGTCATGCAATTCACTGAATAAGAAAAGAAATATCGACATACACCACTGTAGCAAAAATCATACAGTATTTCATTAAGAGTACTATGTATAACATTTAACTTCAAATGTCCTCATCAATGCAGTATAAATCTAAGAGAAATAACACCGGAGAAGATTTTTATTTTATCAAAGAGAATGTGCATGAACTAGTGCTGGGAGTCATGCAGTTCATTGAATAAGAAAAGAAAAATCGACATACACCACTGTAGCAATAAATCATACAGTATTTTATTAAGAGTACTATGTATAACATTTAACTTCAAATGTCCTCATCAATGGAGTGGAAATCTAAGAGAAATAACACCGAAGAAGATTTCCATTTTATCAAAGAGAATGTGGATGAACTAGTGCTGGGAGTCATGCAATTCATTGAATAAGAAAAGAAAGATCGACATGCACCACTGTAGCAATAAATCATAGTATAACATTTAACTTCAAATGTTCCTCATCAATGCAGTGCAAATCTAAGAGAAATAACACCGAAGAAGACTTTCATTTTACCAAAGAGAATGCTAATGAACTAGTGCTGGGAGTCAGGCAACTCATTGAATAAGAAAAAAAAAGATTGGCACACACCACTGTAGCAATATATCATCTTTCATTAACAGTACTGTGTGCAACTTTTGATTTCAAATGTTCTTTGTCAATGCAGTGCAAATCTAAAAAAACGATGGTATCTCAGAGATAAGAAAAATTTCCATTATACCTTTTCAAAACCAGTGTGAATAATAGGCAAAACTATTGGGGTTACAGGAGCTCGGATAATAAGACTGGCAGTTCCCCACTTCAGTCGTCTGATTGGCTGGTGATCTTGGGCTACTTTTCCTTCAGGGAATGAATGCAACTGTTTGAATGTGTCATGAGGAAATTTACAATCAAATAAAGGCCAGTATTTGTAAACATAAGCACACCATCTGTTAATGACAGAATAACTGATACTGAAATGAAGAATATGTGCATACCCAGCTGCCAGTGCTAAGCACTTCAAGGGCTTCATTCATATGCTCTTGATAAATTCCAGCCCCTCTTGTGATCGGCACACATTTTCCTGTGCATACAATTAGTTTTCAGTAGCAAAATCATCAAATTATGTGATACACATCTATGTTGACACTGCCTTGCAACAGAACCTGAAAATGCAAGAATAAAGAAAAAACACAAGCACTCAGCATCTAAAGTACCAATTGAACTAGAGGTCAGATGACATAGATGTTAGCTTATCATCGTTTATGTTATACTAGCACAAAGCAAGGCAAGCATCATATCATTTCATTTGATATATGTAGTAGTACTGAAAAAGAAACATGCAATTTCATGGTAAATGCATACTATATGGAAAATGTGAAATACAGAACAAATATACAGTAAGCAACAACATACATAGTGCTTGGAAAAGTTTGATGTTTTTTAGTTAACTTTCTAGAGCTAGTCTTGATAGTGAGTGTCATAAATTAGGACCTCTTAGGTAAACAAAATATCTATGACAGTTGTTAGCGGCTCTGTACACATGATGTGAGTTAGCATAGTAGCAACTCCAAACTACGACGGTATTTGCATTTTAAATGAAAACATATAAGTGAGAGCGAAAAGGCCTATTTATTAAATGGGGTTACCAGATGCTTAACTAAAGGATGCAATAAAATGGCACTGCTATAGCAACATTTCTTATCTTGAAATTGACTACAATCCACGCCGGAGCACGCTGCACAGCATGAGTTAGAACAAGCGAAAGTGATGTTTCGGGGAGATAACTAGGCCAACATGATGATATGTGACAATGTACCATACTGAGTATCATAATACGCAATATAAATAATAAAGAAGCACAAGGAGCCTCACCGACTCTAAACATGTAAGACATGAATGCATTTCTGAAGCAGATATCCTCAGCTGTCAACACCCATCTTGCAAGCTTCGCATCTGTAATAGGGAAACCCTTGAATCCCCACATAAACGGGTCATCTATCCTGTACAAAAAGTACAAGTACAGGATAGCCTCGAGGTTACCAAAACTCCGGACACACAAGAAGCGTATATAGAAAACAATATATGCCGCACTAGTTCGTAACATCTGGCACCTATCCATGGCACGTGTACAATACACCAAATGCTAAGACAACACATCATATATAAGATAGATCTGTCTTGTCGATTGCATACACGGCTTCTAGAAAATCACGATTTCAATCTACACTAAGTCGATGTGGCATGTAAAAAAGAGAGCAATATGCGCCTTCGTGAAATTTAACTAAAATTTCAACACTTAAATTGAAACCCAACATGTGGACGCCTGCTGGCCGATGAGGTTTGTCGAAAACTCTGAATTATAACTGCAGAGTATCTGAGTTCTAATAATGGTTCATAGAAATCCACTACTCATGCTGTTGACCAATAAACCCCAATGAACAGACACGACTGAATGCAATAGCATCAATCCTAAAAGTAAATGGCATCAGCGAAGGGCTCTATTTGCAGGTTACCGACCCACGCAATTTGCACAGATTCGCAACCGGGTGCTGCCACAAGGACAGATCAGAATACTCGCACAAACAGCAACTCCGATCTCTCCGCCTAAATCTAGCTCGAAGCCATTAACAGTAAGAGTAATACGCGGGGTGGCGGGGCGAGAGAGCGGAGACATACGTGGACATGTGGTTGCTGACGGTGAGGAGCGGCGTGCCGGGGGCCGCGACTTGACGACGCGGTGGAGGGCGTCGGCGTTGTGGACGGTGGTGGTGTTGAGCAGCGCCATGTACGCCTTGGCGACGGTGCCGATGGCGCCGATCACCGCGGCGCGCGGGACGCCGCCCAGGTGGCCGGCGCGCCCCGCCCACCGCAGCGTCCGCGCCGCCGCCGCCGCCGCAGCGTCGGCTGACGCCGCCATCTTTTTACCCTCTTTGTCCTTTCTTCTCGCGTGTTTTTTTTTCCTTCTGCTCCTCTGCTGCCGTGTTGGTCGTGGACGGCGGCGGGCAGCGACCCTTTTTCTGCGGCGTGGGCCGCGCGCGGGCGGTGACCTGGGCCCGGCCCGTATCAAGTGCAACAAAACTCTTGTGTTCGATCGTGGGCCGACCTGCCAGCGGTTATTAGGCCTCCCGAATTTGACGTGAACTGGAGAGGATGTACTACAATGTTCTAGGGGAAGACTGGATAAGCTGTTCCGTTTACTTACAGTTAACCCGAGTGCTAAAAAGTGCACGAGTGCTATTTAAACTTAGAAAATGCAAAGCATCACAGATGCCATATGTTTCAGTCCCAAGACAGGTGGCTTCACACGAACCACCAGCCAAAGCATCCAAACCCTGGAACTTGAACACCTTATAACCAAGTAAAAGAAAAACATGGCAGAAAGTTCCATGGTGGACACGTCTGCTGCAAGATAGTAAGCACGGACGAGGCTCATCCACATCCACGGTCTCTGCTACTACAAAGTTTATTGCCACTAATTGGTAACAGGGCAGCCTACGAGAAGCGCCAGAAATAGCTTTTTTTCGGTGGCACTGCACCAAACAATGAGCTAACCAAAGCTTCCATTCAGATTCAGACCGGCAGCAGCTTCTAGTGCCCTCCATCAGCCCCTCCTGGACAGGCACCAGAAACACAAACGGAAGCAAGTTGCCGCTGTTATTCCCATACGATGCTTGTAGTTGAGTCACACGAAAAATCCCCAGTTGCACTTCAACGCGTAAGCAGGAAGAAAGAGTGCAGTGGACGAGAGCGACGCCACCATCCGGGACACTGCCAAAATCAAGCTTTTTCGGACCCTCATACTTGCACCAGGAATCCAGCGTCCATCAGCACAACCCTGGACAGCAGCAAAAACATTGGCAGAAAACAAGTTGTGTCCATATAAGATATTATCGGTATTGCCATTATTGTTGCCTAATTTCTAAACAAAAACCAGTTGCTGAGTTGCATAACAGGAGCAAAAGAGTAGGCTGAAAAAAACGGCCGAGCCTGGAGCGTAGTGTTAAGATATAGTGTTAAGATACTCCAATTTGCCTATGCGGCGGCACACAGGCGACATGCATATTCCCAACGTAGGACCCGCGAAGGAGCTTCCCCTGGACCAGTAATAATAAATATATTGCCAAGTGCATGCATGGATGGTGATGGATGGCTTGACCTCTCATTTGGAGTGAGCACTGTCCAGGTGAGGAGGATCAGAATGTGTATACCGTATTGGTATGCCTGCAGAGGGATGCAGACAGTGGTTTCCTGGGTTACCTGGAATGGACCTGCCTATAAGTAGATGCTATCCCATAGGACAACACTTCATCCTGTTCTGATTCTGGATAGTAAGATTGGACTCTGGTGCCTGTACACTGGTGGTCAGTCAACATGTCTGATGACTCAAAGAGTGTCCCTCAGGAACAGCTGCCATCAGATGACCTCCATCCGCCGCCAATGCCGGTGATCAACCTGGGTCACCTCATTCTTGAACCCGAAACACGATCCGGCGTGGTAGAAGATATCGCCAAAGCATGCCATGATCTTGGGTACTTCCAGGTATGCTCCCCGAGAACATTTCTTGTTTTTTTTTTCCTTTTACCTTGTCATTTCTCTCATTGTCCAAACTCACATGGTTAACATTGCCACTTGTGCACACTGTGCTAGAATGTAGATCAAGGAAGCTGACCTGTAATGGAAAATGTGAGGAAATTAAACTAGATTTGCCATTGCAGAAACGTTCCAAAAAGGGCTAGGAGGACTTTCTTTCAAATCCCGCAGCTAGTTGTGACGGTGTCGTATTTGTTAGTACACGCAGAAGATTCTGACAGGAGCATGGTTTGATGAGCTCCATTCCCACTTTTGGCCCCAAAATGAGGAGTTTGAGCTATGTATAACTAGGTGTATATAGAGTATAACAGACCGCACACATAATTGTATGAGACAATGACGACTGTCTGAAACTAGATCAAATGGAGGACGACCAGTTCCTTTATGTCGCTTGGTTGCAGGGAAACTGACAAATAGAATGACGCGGGAAAGTTCAATGCCCATTTCGCCATTCAGTAGTCCAGTATTCATGGGAATGACAAAACTACTAATTGAAGCTCACTTTAGTACTCACAAATGGTAGATATTCCTATACCTGTCGCATTCTTTATATTTTTTCTCTATGTGCACATATCCAGAAAGCATTGCGCTTCATGTAAATTTCTTTTTATCTGTAAATCCGTCTTCATTAATTTAACGTACAATATGTAACAGAAACCTTCTACAGTCCATATGCAAAGCATTGGTTTTCTTCATTATTAGTCAACAGTTGGTCAAAGTTGTAAACCTGTAACAAGGAAGCAAACATTATTACTGACTGGTTTCAAGTTTAGTTCCTGGGTCCATGTAGGCAGAACAAGGAAGCGAACAGTATTACTGTGGTGTGTTTTCTGACAAAGGTGATCTTCCATTAATGGAAATAAAAAAGCCAATTGATACAAAATGTGCGTTATGTGCATCTAAAAATGCTCAAGCTTCAAGTTTCAAACATAAGGAATGTCAAGGTTCTCAAGGATTAATGATTAAAACATATGAGAAAAGAAAAGAATTCGTCAGAATGTTTCTTCTTCTGATTAAGTAACTACATAATAGGATAACTTAAGCTACTGTGTTTTCCTAGAACCCTTGTTGGACACTAACTAGCAGGTGGTAAGCAAAGAAAGAAAGCTTATATGTGTATCCAGTCTCTGATGATTCCTCCATTTTTGCAGGTTATAAACCATGGGATCAATCAATCTGTCATGGATGGTGCTTTTGAAGCAGCTTTAGATTTCTTCAAACTGCCAAGTGAGATAAAGGAAGAGTTTGCATCAGACGACCTTCGACAGCCTGTTAGATATGACACCAGCTCAAAGGATGGCATTAGTATGTCAAGGGCATTCCTAAAGCATTATGCCCATCCCCTCAGTGATTGGATGCAATATTGGCCAGAAAAGCCACCAATCTACAGGTAAAAGATCATCTTACAAAATCTACTTACATTCTCAAACTACAGAACTAAATGTGTGTGTGTTTCTGTAAGAGCCAGAATAACTCCATTTTTGTTTACTGAAAACAGGAAACACATGGGAAATTTTGCTGTTGAAGTAAGGAGGGTGGCTTTGCAGCTCATGGAGGCAATACTTGAAGGCCTGGGATTGGGCAAGGATTACCAACATGAGAAATTTGAAGAAGGATTGCAGCTAATGTCAGTGAATTGCTACCCTAAAGAATCAGAAGGTGATGTGGCGATAGGGCTGGCACCGCATTCTGATTACGGATTCCTTACCATCTTGCTCACAAGTTGTCGGGGCCTGGAGGTCGTTGATCGCAACAGCAACAGCTGGAAAGTGGTACAGCAACTTCCACATGCATTGAATGTCCACGTAGGAGACCACATGGAAGTTCTGAGTAATGGTCGAGTAAAGACTGTTGTGCACCGTGCTCTTCTGAATCCTGAAGAAGAAAGGATCTCTATAGCTAGCATCCTTGGTTTTGCACTGCATGAGAAGGTCGCATGTGCCAAAGAGCTAGTGGATGAACAAAATCCCAAAAAGTACAAAGAGAGCAGTTTCAACGACTTTCTAGATTTTCTCACAAGTAATATGGACAACAAGGACAGGAACTTTCTTGGGAGCATTAGGATGTGAGGAGCATAATTACTAATTGAGGTATAATCTTTACTTGAAGCCCCAAAGCAGATGCTATGAGAAGCTCTACGCTTACAAAGATTCCCCCTGTCTGTTTGGATTACTTATCTGTAATAGTTCTAAATCATGTATCGGTAGTTTGTTCCCATGTTTTTTTTTTCCCTTTCATCGTTATATTGTAACTGGTCTGTAACAGGTAAAGAAAAATCCACCATGTAAATTTATCCAGTACGATGTATTGTACTATGTTAAAACTTTCATGTTACATGGATGAATTACTTTCTTCTTTGAAAGAAAACTGTAGGGGGAAGCCGTAATGAATTCTCCCTCACTTCCTTCAATGTTTTGACTCTACATGCCACATGAATGGATATATGTCACTTTGATATCGGCATGCAACTTGTAATAGTACCACTCCTGACAGATGCCAGCTTTTAGTTTGCCAGTCTCTCCCTTCGTGACATACTTAGTTTAGTGGTTTAATTGTTTTGCAAATTTTCCAGAGGAAACCAAATCGAAAGTTAAACCCCGACTCGGTCTCGAACACCAGCAAAATTCAGTTAGAAAGGAGATGGTAACCCAACCAAAGTCCAAACTAACGTCGCTAAGCTCACATCAATCCTTGGCAAGGCTGGTCCCCCTAATGCGGGATTAAAGTAGCATGAATGCGGTTTCATTCTGGTTCCTAAAATGTAGGGTTGGGAAATGGAAGAGGAATATGAAGATGAAGAGGAACCTTCCTTAGCAGCACATTCTGAGTGCCAAGTGCCCAATTGGAGTGGTAATAGGGGAATTGTCCTGGAGAGCGCCTAAACCCTGCCTCCAGAGACCCCAACTTGGTAGATGTTGGCACATATACTACTAGGAAAACTAAAGAATTGAAGGACCATGCGATCCATTGCAAGCTTACACACCAAAAACTCTGCATAATAAATAGTTAAATACGCTACGCCCTCGTCCTGTCGTCCACCTTCCTTCGGACCACAACCTCTTCCTGCCCGCTGTTGGCGGCTACAAAAACGCCTCGAGAAGGACCCGTCTACGGGGAGCTCGGCATCGGCGGGGGTGAGCGGATCTAAGAGACACCGGCGCCATACCGTGCCCAGAGAGTTAGAAGTAGCGGGGAGATAGGGCGGCTCCTACTAACCCGCGCGGTGCCGTTGCCGAGGAAGCAGATGTAGGCAAGGTGTAATATGGGGAGGCGTCGGGACGTACCAGTACCGGCGGCGAGATCCCGGGTCGCTGCTCCGCCGCCACACACCGGCCGTTGAGGCATTTCGGCGGCGTGTCACTGGAATCGCCTGCGCCGGTAATGCTTCCGATCTTCCCAGCAATGGCCGCAAATCCGGGCTGGCCTGGAATGAACTCGAGAGTTGGGCTGGGCCTGAATCCAAAGCCTTTCCACGACAGGCCGCCGACTCGAGAGTTGTACCTCGCATTAAATGAGTGATTGACACGTGGCAGATGTAGGACGCAAGCGCGCAACAACCAGCCACGCGGGCGAGAGGGCATGCAAGAAGTACAGCTACGCTCGAGCGAGCACAACTACGCTCGAGCGAGTATACATCCGCGCGGACGAGTACACCGAGGTTTCGTCCATCCACGGGAGGTAGCTAGCAGGAGCACAACTTTCTGAGATCTAATTTTGTAAACGTGATGACGTATATCACGTGCACATATACCGTCCCGAGTACACCGAGGTACAACTATATCAAAGTACAAGTACAACTCAATGAACATCTAACTACACTTGCGTATAACACACGAGTACAGTTGCACACACAGGTGAGTACAAATACAATAACGCACACGAGCAGGTACAGTCGCGCACACGAGTAAGTACAGTCGCGCACACGAACGAGTACACGTACAGTCGCGCACACGAGTAAGTACAGTCGCGTACACGAACGAGTACAGGTACACTCGCGCACACGAGTAAAGGAAAAAATGCAGCAAATACATTCAAAACAGAAATACTAATCAGTTAGGTACACACCACGAGTATAACCATAGTAGTATAGGAAGTACAAAAAAAGTATCTTAAAACCTATCAACATGGGATCTAGTTTTAAAAATCTCGACGAGAGGGTCTCAAAAGTGAAAACGGTTCGTAATTTAAACTTACGGTTCTCAAGATATTTCATTTTGAAAAAACGAATCTAGGAAAAAAAAGGGAAAAACTGACACAACCCAGCTCCCATGTCTTCTCTCTCCTTTCTCATCCCTACCTTGCTTCCCCTTGCGACACGTGGCGACCAGGGAGATCACTTCCCAAGAATTTTCTGGCACCACAGCGCGCCACTTGTCGCGTGCGGAGCGAGTTGTCTTCCCTTCGCGAAGATCGGCCTTTTTCTAACGATTTCGCAAATTCGGCGATTCCTATACCCTCGTTGCGTCTGTTAGGGCATCTCCAACGGGACGACGCAAACGGACGCTGAGCGACCGTTTGCGTCCGCGGAGACCGAAAATGCGTCTGGGCCCTGCTCAAGCGAGGCGACGCAAAGTGACCGGGCCGTCCGCGGCGACGCCAAACTGGCCTAAAAATTCGCCAGGTTTTCGTCTCCGCGGTCACGCCGATTGTCCGCCAAAAAATAAGTCGGACCGGCGCGTCGCGGGCAGGGGAGGCCGATAACATTCCCGCCAAAGGGCCATTCCCGCGCGAAAAATCAAAGTAGACCGGCGCCAGTAGTCCAGAAGCGATGGACGTCCTCGCCGCCGCAGCCACAACCATGGATTCCGAGGGAACCCTCGCACCCGCCGCCGCCACAGACTCCCCCCATAGCCACGACCATAGCGACAATGGAGGCCGCAGGTCCGGCGGACGCAAAGCGTGCCGCCACTGGCTAAGAAGGGCTTCAATATGGTCCATTGCTGGGACAAGCTGAAGGGCGCGCAAAAGTGGCAGACAAGCTTTGCGGCCTACGATGAAGCTGTGAAGAATGGGACATCGGTTAACGTCGATGGCGAAGACGACGATCATGGCCATCATTGACAAGGGATTAACTCGTCAATGCCTACGTATTGTAGACTTAGGGTTTCGTAAGAAGTAGAGGGCAAGTTGATCTCGAAGGTTCAGCCGAACAAAGGTGCTCAACTCAATATTACGGTGGCTAGGTTACAATGATTCGGTCCTTTCTTTCACCCTCGACTTCCCATTTATAGGCGAAGCCGAGGCTTTTCCTTATCGTACAAGTTACAAATTGCCGGGCCGCGTTGGGCCTTTCCTTATATTGATACAAGTTTCCTACAATAACTCTAGCTAGCTTCCTAATCCGAGGACCTCCAACCTCCTGGGCCTCCAAAGCTTCGGGTCCATGGGCTTCCTGCTTTCCTGTGGACCTGGGGTACTTATTCGACATGCCCTGTAGGCATACCTATGTCAGTAGCCCCCAAGATTTTACTTGAGTCGTAGAGTCGAGTGAAATCTCCATCTTGTATCTGTTTAACAATACTTTCGATTTGTATTCAATTTTTACCCAATGTCTATATTGTACAGGGATAATGGTAAATGAGGCTGGTTCATCTGACGGATTAGGTACCAGTTAATTGCTCTCGTGGCAAGCCCGCATAAACCTATTTCAAGTTCAAGTTCCTGGACTCGAACCTGGGATACTGGTATAATTCAATACGTGCCGCTTCAGGACTTACCGTGAATCGAATTCTAGCTATTTTATCGAGTACCCAACGCGTCCGTCGGGATTTTTTTCACATCTGTTGATGTGGATAAGGTGGGAGAACGCATTCCTGTGCGATTCCACGCCACACAGGACGTATCCTGGGGTCTTACCTTCGTAACCCCTTTTGCGAGTCACGACATTTAGAGTTTTTATCGCAGCAGGCGCGCTCTGAGAATATATTGTCGAGTACCTTTGAGCGACTGATGGAATACTCCATTTCTTCGGGTTGATGTACTATATTGAATAATATGTTGACTCCCGATAGGAGTACATGACGAGTTACATGTAACTCGAAGATGTACGTAGATTGATTAAGATTCCTCGGCTTCATTCTATATTGTCTTGTCAATATTCTTTCTTTCTACTTCCGATGGAAGTAGCCCCCGAGGCTACATCCGAGTGTTTGCACTTAGGTGTAGGCTCAACTTTTGCTATTTAACCAACTCTATATTTTCATCATCATTACTTCGTTTTATCAGGAGTATATTCAACACTGCTGATAAGAGTAGCCCCCGAGCATATGGACGGGTGCTTGCAGCTGGACATAGGCTCCCGATTTGTACTTCTGACCATATATTGTCTTGGCAACTCGAAGATTTATTCAATCATGACGTCGATGCTGACGAAAAACCATGTGTTGTCACCTCGGGAAGACACGTACGCTGCTGGACCACCGTTTTGTGGGTCCAAAATCTCTGCTCTTTCCCCACGTCGCGCAAGTGGGCTTGCACGTTCTCCGACATTCTCGGCACGCTCGCAGTAACTTCCTTATTTCCAAAATAAACAGTAAACAAAGTAGCTATCATTATTATTCTCATCATCAAATATAGGAGGCATAATATAATCATAATAAACTTTATCCTCCATAGTAGGTGGCACCAAAATATCACTATCATTATAATCATCATAAATGGGAGGCAAAGTATCATCAAAGTAAATTTTCTCCTCCATGCTTGGGGGACTAAAAATATCATGCTCATCAAAACCAGCTTCCCCAAGCTTAGAATTTTCCATAGCATTAGCAACAATGGTGTTCAAAGCGTTCATACTAATATCATTGCTACTAGCATGCAAATAAGGTTCCATAGGTTTTTAAATTTTCGCATCAAACAATCCATGTCTTAACTCAGGAAATAGATTAAAAAGCTCACAGTTGTTTTCCATTATGCCTAACAAGTGTAAACAAGAAACAAAAAGATGCAATTGCAGGATCTAAAGGAAATAGCTTCGAGCACTCACACACCGGCAACAGTGCTAGGAAATAGCTTAGTAGTCGGAGGATGTGAATACCTTTTACCTTACCTCCCCAGCAACGGCGCCAGAAAATAGCTTAGTTGCCGGGGACCGGAGTGTGAGTGCCGTTTACCTTACCTCCCCGGCAACGGCGCCAGAAAATAGCTTGATGTCTACGCACGCTTCTATTCCTGTAGACAGTGTTGGGCCTCCAAGAGCAGAGGTTTGTAGAACAGCAGCAAGTTTCCCTTAAGTGAATCACCCAAGGTTTATCGAACTCGGGAGGTAGAGGTCAAAGATATCCCTCTCAAGCAACCCCGCAATTAAGATACAAGAAGTCTCTTGTGTCCCCAACACACCTAATCCACTTGTCAGATGTATAGGTGCACTAGTTCGGCGAAGAGATAGTGAAATACAAGTAATATGGATGAATATGAGTGGTAATAGCAATCTGAAATAAAGATGGCAGCGAGTAAACATGCAGTGGAATAGTAAATAAACGGAGATTCGATGTTCGGAAATAAGGCCTAGGGATCCTACTTTCACTAGTGGACACTCTCAACATTGATCACATAACTGAAACTACTCTACACTCTCTTGTTGGATAACAAACACCATTCATTGTGTAGGGCTACAAGAGCTCCCTCAAGCCGGAGTAAACAAGCTCCACAACATTCGGAATTCATATTTAAGTAACCTTAGAGTGCATGATAGACCATTGCAATTATACCGAGTACTAACATAGCATGCACACCGTCACCGTCAGGCTATGAAAGGGGGAATAGATCGCATCAATACTATCATAGTAATAGTTAACTTCATAATCTACAAGAGATCACAATCATAACCTACACCAAGTACTACATGATGCACACACTGTCAACATCACATCATGGAGGAGGAATAGACTACTTTAATAACATCACTAGAGCAGCACATAGATGATATTCAACTAGATCACAAAGAGAGAGATGAACCACATAGCTACGGTAGAGCCCTCAGCCTCGATGGAGAACTACTCCCTCCTCATCATAGGAGTCAGCAGCGTAGATGAAGATGGCGGTGATGTCGATGGAGATGCCTTCCGGGGCACTTCCCCATCCGGCGGCGTGCGGAACGAGAGACTTCGTCCCCGAATCTTGGCTTCGCGATGGCGGCGGCTCTGGAACTTTTCTCGTATCGTGGCTTTCCTTTAGGGTTTTCGACGGAGGCTTTAAGTAGGCGGAAGGGCAGCCTCGGAGGGGTCATGGTGGGGCCACACCATAGGGGGCGCGCCCAGGGCCTTGGCCGCGCCGCCCTGGTGTGTGGGCCCCCCTGGCTCCCCTCTGGTCTCTCTCCGGTGTTCTGGAAGCTTCCGTGAAAAATAAGATGCTGGGCGTTGATTTCGTCCAATTCCGAGAATATTTCCTTACTAGGATTTCTGAAACCAAAAACAGCAGAAACAGAAGCGGCACTTCGGCATCTTGTCAATAGGTTAGTTCCGGAAAATGCATCAAAACGATATAAAGTGTGAACAAAACATGTAGGTATTGTCATAAAACTAGCATGGAACATCAGAAATTATAGATACGTTGGAGACGTATCAAGTAGCCCCTTCTGTAGGTAACTCAGAAAAATCTGCCAATTTACGTGAATGATCCTCAGATATGTACGCAACTTTCATTCAATTTGAGCTTCTTCATCTGAGCCTGTTAAGTGCCTCGGAAAAATTCGTCTTTACGGACTGATCTGTTTTGACAGATTCTGCCTTTTATTTCACATTGCCTCTTTTGCTATGTTGGATGGATTTCTTTGTTCCATTAACTTTCAGTAGCTTTGTGCAATGTCCAGAAGTGTTAAGAATGATTATGTCACCTCTGAATATGTGAATTTTTGATTATGCACTAACCCTCTAATGAGATTGTTTTGAGTTTGGTGTGGAGGAAGTTTTCAAGGGTCAAGAGAGGAGGATGATATAATACGATCAAGAAGAGTGAAAAGTCTAAGCTTGGGGATGCCCCGTGGTTCATCCCTGTATATTTCAAGAAGACTCAAGCATCTAAGCTTGGGGATGCCCAAGGCATCCCCTTCTCCATCAACAACTTATCAGGTCACCTCTAGTGAAACTATATTTTTATTCCGTCACATCTTATGTGCTTTACTTGGAGCGTCTGTATGCTTTTATTTTTGTTTTTGTTTGAATAAATTCGGATCCTAGCATTCTTTGTGTGGGAGAGAGACACGCTCCGCTGTTGCATATGAACACGGTGTTCTTAGCTTTATTTTTAATGTTCATGGCGAAGGTTGAAACCGCTTCGTTCATTGCTATTTGGTTGGAAACGAGAAAATGCTTCATGTGGTAATTGGTATATTGTCTTGAATAATTTGATACTTGGCAATTGTTATGCTCAAATAGATCATGTTTAAACTCTTGCATCATGTACTTTGCACCCATTAATGAAGAACTACCATAGAGCTTGTTGAAATTTGGTTTGCATGATTGGTCTCTCTAAAGTCTAGATATTTTCTGGTTGAGGTGTTTGAACAACAAGGAAGACAAGCAGTAGAGTCTTATAATGCTTGCAATATGTTCTTATGTAAGTTTTGCTGTACCGGTTCATACTTGTGTTTGCTTCAAACAACCTTGCTAGCCAAAGCCTTGTACTGAGAGGGAATGCTTCTCGTGCATCCAAATCCTTGAGCCAAAAACTATGCCATTTGTGTCCACCATACCTACCTACTACATGGTATTTCTCTGCCATTCCAAAGTAAATTGCTTGAGTGCTACCTTTAAAATTCCATTCTATGCCTTTGCAATATATAGCTCATGGGAAAGTAGCTTAAAAACTATTGTGGTAAAGAATATGTCGTTTATGTATCTTATTTCTTATAAGTTGCTTGTTGAGCGGTAACCATGTTTCTGGGGACGCCATCAATTTTGGTTGAATATCATGTGAGTTGCTATGCATGTTCGTCCTTGTACGAAGTAAGGGTGATTTGCCATGAGTTGTATGGTTTGAGTATGCATATTGTTAGAGAAGAACATTGGGCCGCTAACCAAAGCCATGTATCATGGTGGAAGTTTCAGTTTGGACATTAATCCTCAATCTCTTATGAGAATATTACCTGTTGTTGAATGCTTAAGCATTAAAAGAGGAGTCCATTATCTGTTTTCTATGTTGTCCCGGTATGGATGTCCTCAAGTTGAGATCTATCAAAAACGAGAAATCAAATGCGATCTATCTCCTTGGACCTTTGTACAGGCGGCATAGAGGTACCCCTTTGTGACACTTGGTTGAAACATATGTAATGCAATGAGAATCCATGGAAATCCAAGCTAATTAGGACAAGGTGCGAGCACTATTGGTATTCGATGCATGAGGCTTGCAACTTATAGGATGTCTTATGCATAACACATATGATTTATTACTACCGTTGACAAAATTGTTTCCATGTTTTCAAAATAAAAGCTCTAGCACAAAAATAGTAATCCATGCTTCCCTCTGCGAAGGGTCTTTCTTTTACTTTATGTTGAGTCAGTTTACCTACTTCTTTCCATCTTAGAAGCAAACACTTGTGTCAACTGTGTGCATTGATTCTTACATACTTGCTTATTTGCACTCATCATATTACTTTGTGTTGACAATTATCCATGAGATATACATGTTGAAGTTGAAAGCAAATCGCTGAAACTTATATCTTCCTTTGTGTTGCTTCAAAACTTTCTACTAAGAATTTATTGCTTTATGAGTTAACTCTTATGCAAGACTTATTGATGCTTGTCTTGAAAGTACTATTCATGAAAAATATTTGCTATATGATTCAGTTGTTTAGTCATTATCTTTACCATTGCTCCGAATCACTTCATTCATCTCATATGCTTTACAATAGTATTGATCAAGATTATGATAGTAGCATGTCACTTCAGAAATTATCCTTGTTATCGTTTACCTACTCGAGGGCGAGTAGGAACTAAGCTTGGGGATGCTTGATACGTCTCAAATGTATCTATAATTTCTTATGTTCCATGCTAGTTTTATGACAATACTCACATGTTTTATATACACTTTATATCATTTTTATGCATTTTCCGGTACTAACCTATTAACAAGATGCCGAAGCGCAGTTCTGTTTTCTGCTTTGTTTTTGGTTTCAGAAATCCTACAAAGGAAATATTCTCGGAATTGGACGAAATCAACGCCCGTGGTCTTATTTTTCCACGAAGCTTCGGAAGACCGAAGAGGATTCGAAGTGGGGCCACGAGGGGCCGACACCACAGGGCGGCGCGGCCAAGGAGGGGCCCACGCCGGCCTGTGGGGTGGGGCCCCCGTGCCTCCTCCGACTCTGCCCTTCCGCCTACTTAAAACCTTCGTCGCGAAAACCCTAGTACCGAGAGCCACGATACGAGAAAAGTTCCGAGACGCCGCCGCCGCCAATCCCATCTCGGGGGATTCGGAGATCACCTCCGGCACTCGCCGGGAGAGGGGAATCATCACCGGAGGACTCTACATCATCATGCCCGCCTCCGGATTGATGCGTGAGTAGTTCATCCTTGGACTATGGGTCCATAGCAGTAGCTAGATGGTTGTCTTCTCCTCTTGTGCTATCATGTTTAGATCTTGTGAGCTGCCTATCATGATCAAGATCATCTATTTGTAATGCTACATGTTGTGTTTGGTGGGATCCGATGAATATGGAATACTATGTCAAGTTGATTATCAATCTATCATATATGTGTTGTTTATGATCTTGCATGCTCTCCGTTGCTAGTAGAGGCTCGGCCAAGTTGATACTTGTAACTCCAAGAGGGAGTATTTATGCTCGATAGTGGGTTCATGCCTCCATTGAATCTGGAATAGTGATGAGAAAGTTCTAAGGTTGTGGATGTCTTGTTGCCACTAGGGATAAAACATTGATGCTTTGTCTAAGGATATTTGTGTTGATTACATTACGCACCATACTTAATGCAATTGTCTGTTGTTTCCAACTTAATCTTGGAAGGGGTGCGGATGCTAACCCGAAGGTGGACTTTTAGTCATAGATGCATCTTTGGATAGCGGTCTATGTACTTTATCGTAATGCCCTAAGTAAATCTCATAGTAGTCATCATGATATGTATGTGCATTGTTATGCCCTCTCTATTTGTCAATTGCCCACCTGTAATTTGTTCACCCAATATGCTATTTATCTTATTGGAGAGACACCACTAGTGAACCTGTGGACCCCGGTCTATTCTTTTACATCTGAAATACAACCTACCGCAATCATTGTTCTCTGCTGTTCTTTGCAAACAAACATCATTCTCCACACCATACGTTTAATTCTTTGTTTACGCAAGCCGGTGAGATTGACAACCTCACCGTTAAGTTGGGGCAAAGTATTTTGATTGTGTTGTGCAGGTTCCACGTTGGCGCCGGAATCCACGGTGTTGCGCCGCACTACACTCCTTCACCAACAACCTTCACGTGTTCCTTGACTCCTACGGTTCGATAAACCTTGGTTTCTTGCGAGGGAAAACTTGCTCTTTGTACGCATCACACCTTCCTCTTGGGGTTCCCGACGGACGAGTACTTTACCGTCACAAGGAAGCTACTTTACGGCGCCGTTGCAATCCCTGCCGCGTCAACGGCACCCGCCCATAGACTCGGGGCTACTCCCATCGGAGCGCTTAGCGCGCACCCGACGAGAAAGAAACTTCGACTCTACATCAAGCACAAGATTCAACAGATGATCAAGACATTCGGACGAAGATAACTTTAGTCCCTGCCCGAGAAGCTTCACTTCGGCCGGACACTCGGGGGCTGATGTGGGCATAACCCTTCGGGTACTCGACATTGCCATACCGGTGCAAACTATGAAGCTGGACCAGCACAAGGACTCGACAAGCTTGACCTGCACGCGCCTCAACTTGGACTACAAGGAAAGAAGACTCCAATACGAATCTTACTAGGACTCTTGTAAACCCTAGCTTGGCTGATATATAAAGCCAGGCAGGGGCACCCCTTAGAGGGGGATATTCAGAAACACAAATCATAGAGGCGACACTCCTAGACACCGCAACCCGCGGATTAGAACTAGACTAGATCCAACAACTCCGCCTATGGCGGCCCCCTGTACACATATTTTCATATACTGGATTGCTAGCAGGACGTAGCGATCCTCCACCGCGGGGACGTGAACCTGGGTACGTCGTGTACCGCCTCGCTCCCGGAACTTCCGTCGTCGCCTTTCTCTAAAACCCAAGCCCCTCATGGTGGGCATTGCCGATGAACCGCCTCGTCATAGAGCTTCCCGTAGGTATCAACGCCTTCTCACCATCAAGTGGTACATCCGTGACGGTGTCAAGGTGGCCGACGATGGAGGCTCGCCGTCGTCGATGCAGAGGACCGAGGAGTCGATCGCGTTTTCTCCTGTATTTTGGAGGCTCTTTGTGCAATAGTTCATGCCATTAAAATGTATACCGCCTTTCCCAGAAATGTATACCGCCTTAAATATGAGATGGAGCTTACCCTCCCTTCTTCAAGAAAAAAAGATAAAAGAACGAAGCGTGCATAAAAAAGGTCGTGTAAATCGAGAAGGTTAGGTTGCTGGAAAGCTAAGGCCCAACTCCATCTCCACTACCGGCCCGTATAATAAGTCGATTCGAGGCCAACTCCAACCTCTGACCGGTACAGTACAGATTCCTCTTATTTCGGCCTAGGGTAGAAAAAAAAGAAGTTTCGACCTGCGTCCGCCATCTGGAAGGATGTCGCTTTCGCCGAAGCGTGCGCGCCATCAGGCCATCGCTCCGGCTCCCTCTGCCGACGACAGGTCTCGATGGACGTCCCTGCACGCGGACATGGTCCGGCTCATCGGGCCGGCGGGTGCTGCGGCCGGAGACCTGCCGGACTACGTCCGCTTCCGCGCCGTGTGCGCACATGGCGGTGGAGGACCGCCTGCGCCGCGCGGCCAGGGTATCGCCGACCCGCGGTTCCATCCGCGCCGATGGAGGATCTCGCAGGAGCGGCATGGGCTCGGCCCCGGCGACGACGGCAGGAAACGCTTCGTCAACGTCTTCACCGGAGCCTCCGTCTGCCTTCGGCTTCCTCTTCTCGCTGACCATGCCGTCCTTCGATCGGTCGAGGGCCTCCTCCTAGTGCGCCGGGAAGGGCCGGGCCGACGCGACGTGCGCCTCCTCAATCCTTTCACCGGCGACGCCGCGGTTGCGGAGCTCTCGCCGTCCATACCCTATGGAACTTCATACCCATTCGAGCTATCCACGGAGGACGGCCGAACAAAGACATGGTACTACCAGCTGGGGCACGCTTACAAGACCCCAAACAGTCCATGGACACCAGCACCCCCATTGACACATAAACTCGTTTGAGTTGACTTAGTTTTATACCTCAAGCCAGCCAGGTGAATTGAAGATGCAACATCCAACCATTGCTCATCCTGATTGCCCTATTGTGTTTGCCAGAGACGGCCGGACCGAGGCAACATACATCTCCTCAACCCTTTCGATCACCGGCGACATTGCAGCTGCCGAGCTCTCACCCGTCATATCATACAAGCTGTCGACGGAGTCAGCGCCCAAGTGACACATAAAATCGCTCGAGTTAAAAAAAGGGCAGCCCGGTGCGTGAAGCTCGGTGAATTGAAGATATTGTGGGATTTTTAATTCGCTTGAGTTGATTTATTTTATTTTATACGTGAAGCTAGGTGAATTGAAGATATTGTGGGATTTTTAATTGTTCGTCAATTCCTGTGTAATGTGAGCATGTTGGTTTCCACTCTACACATGATTTTTTTATTTTCTACGTGAAGCTAGGTGAATTGAAGATATCGTGGGATTTTTAATTGTTCGTCAATTCCTATGTAATGTGAGCCTGTTGGTTTCCACTCTACACATGAATGCTGAAACAAAATCATATGTTGTTGCAGGTGAGTAAAATACTAGTAGATGGTAATTAATATTAAGGCCTGGAGGTGAAGAAGGATTAATTGTTAGTATAACGTATTGGTAACCTAGGCTGGCACGTACAACTTATTGTTAAATGATCTTTATGTAAAACTCATCACAACAAAAGACAAGAATATGAGTGTTGGTGGTTCAGATAAATATGATTTGGTAGCAAATGTAGTGACCATCAATCAGAGTCAGGTTGTCTGAACTATAATTCTCTAAACTGCTTCTATCGTACATTTAGGCAGGTGCGATGTTCAACCATTACTCATCCTGATTGCCCTATTGTGTCTGCATCATCTTAAACTAGCTAGTGGAGCTATATCCGATTCCAAACCAACCCAACAAGGTACTAGAGAAAAAATGATCAATGTTGCTTCTGGTTCAAAAGCGCTTTCCTCAACCCCTCCATCACAGACCGGATCCTCTCCGACATGATCTTCTGGTAAAGCCATCTCTGCGCTGCCTCGTCTAGCGGCCAGCCCTTACTTTCAAACGATGTCTTAGCTTATCGTTGCTGCTACCTGCTTTAAGCTCGGCAGATCAAATTCTACTGGTTCCCCCACAATAATTTGTATCTCCTTGCCGCAGATCGAGAGGCAATGGTGGACGGTGCCCAAAGAATGATTTCTCTGGCATGACCTACAGTCCAGCAGGGAGATAAGAAATCTTAGTTTTTTTTTGACGGTGCAAATCTTAGTTTATCAAACGGAATACAGATGAACTAGAGCTGGGGGTCATGTAGTTCATGAACAAGCAAAAAAACCAAAATACACCATTGTAGCAATAAACCATATTTCATCAAGAGTACTATGTATAACATCTAACTTCAAATGTTCCTCATCAATGCAGTGCAAATCTAAGAGAAATAACACCGAAGAAGATTTTTCATTTTACCAAAGAGAATGCGGATGAAATAGTGCTGGTGCAACTCATTGAATAAGAAAAGAAAGATCGACACACACAAAACTGTAGCAATATATCATCTTTAATTAAGAGTACTGTGTGCAACGTTTCATTTCAAATGTTCCTTGTCAGTGCAGTGCAAATCTGTAAAAATGATGGTATCTCAGAGATACAGAGATTTCCATATACCTTTTCAAAACCAGTGTGAATAATAGGCAAAGCTACTGGGGTTACAGGTGCTCGCACAATAAGACTGGCAGTTGCCCACTTCAGTCGTCTGATTGGCTGGTGATCTTGGGCTTGAGGGAATGAATGCAACTGTTTGAATATGTCATGACGAAATTTACAATCAAATAAAGGCCAGTATTTGCAAACATAAGCACACCATCTGTTAATGACAGAATGACTGATACTGAAATGAAGAATATGATCAAAACAGGTCACCCAAGAGCCAAAAATTCACGTCCGTAATATTAATCTCTTTGAACATATTGGCAACATAGGCTGGCATGTACAACTTATTGTTATGTAAAACTCATCATAACAAAAAGACAAGAATATCAGTGCTGCTGGTTCAAATAAATATGATTTGGGTGCAAATATAGTGACCATTAATGACAGTCAAGTTGTCTGAACTCTAATTGTCCTAACTGCTTCTATCGTACATTTAGGAAGGTGCAATGTCCAACCATTACTCATCCTGTTTGCACCTATTGTGTTCGCATCATCTTAAACTAGCTAGTGGAGCTATTAGCTATATCTGATTCCGAACCAACACAACAAGGTACTGGAGAAAAAAATGGAGGCCCTCCGTCCTTGGCCCATTGTGGAAGAACAAAATGATCAATGTTGCTTCTGGTTCAGAAGCGTTTTCCTCAACCCCTCCATCACAGACTGAATCTTGTCCGACATCTTCTGGTAAAGCCATCTCTGCGCTGCCTCGTCTAGCCCCTCAGGTGTGATGGTCGGCCAGCCCTTCCTTTCAAACGATGTGTCTTGGGGTATCGTTGCTGCTTCCTGCTTTAAGCTCGGCAGATCAAATTCTACTGGTTCTCCCACAATAATTTGTATCTCCTTGCCGCAGAGGGGCAATGGTGGACGGCGCCCAAAGAATGATTTCTCTGGCATGACCTACAGTCCAGCAGGTGGATGTTAAAGTAGCACAAAAGAAATCTTAGTTTTATCAAAGGGAATAAGCTGGGAGTCATTAAGGGAGATGTTCATGAAAAAGTAAAAACCTGACACACAATACTATTGCAATAAATCACATTTCATTAAGAGTAGTATGTATAACATTTAACTTCAAATGTTCCTCACCAATCCAGTGCAAATCTAAGAGAAACAACAACGAAGAAGATTTTCATTTTATCAAAGAGAATGTGGATGAACTAGTGCTGGGAGTCATGCAATTCACTGAATAAGAAAAGAAATATCGACATACACCACTGTAGCAAAAATCATACAGTATTTCATTAAGAGTACTATGTATAACATTTAACTTCAAATGTCCTCATCAATGCAGTATAAATCTAAGAGAAATAACACCGGAGAAGATTTTTATTTTATCAAAGAGAATGTGCATGAACTAGTGCTGGGAGTCATGCAGTTCATTGAATAAGAAAAAAAAAGATTGGCACACACCACTGTAGCAATAAATCATACAGTATTTTATTAAGAGTACTATGTATAACATTTAACTTCAAATGTCCTCATCAATGGAGTGGAAATCTAAGAGAAATAACACCGAAGAAGATTTCCATTTTATCAAAGAGAATGTGGATGAACTAGTGCTGGGAGTCATGCAATTCATTGAATAAGAAAAGAAAGATCGACATGCACCACTGTAGCAATAAATCATAGTATAACATTTAACTTCAAATGTTCCTCATCAATGCAGTGCAAATCTAAGAGAAATAACACCGAAGAAGACTTTCATTTTACCAAAGAGAATGCTAATGAACTAGTGCTGGGAGTCAGGCAACTCATTGAATAAGAAAAAAGATTGGCACACACCACTGTAGCAATATATCATCTTTCATTAACAGTACTGTGTGCAACTTTTGATTTCAAATGTTCTTTGTCAATGCAGTGCAAATCTAAAAAAACGATGGTATCTCAGAGATAAGAAAAATTTCCATTATACCTTTTCAAAACCAGTGTGAATAATAGGCAAAACTATTGGGGTTACAGGAGCTCGGATAATAAGACTGGCAGTTCCCCACTTCAGTCGTCCTGATTGGCTGGTGATCTTGGGCTACTTTTCCTTCAGGGAATGAATGCAACTGTTTGAATGTGTCATGAGGAAATTTACAATCAAATAAAGGCCAGTATTTGTAAACATAAGCACACCATCTGTTAATGACAGAATAACTGATACTGAAATGAAGAATATGTGCATACCCAGCTGCCAGTGCTAAGCACTTCAAGGGCTTCATTCATATGCTCTTGATAAATTCCAGCCCCTCTTGTGATCGGCACACATTTTCCTGTGCATACAATTAGTTTTCAGTAGCAAAATCATCAAATTATGTGATACACATCTATGTTGACACTGCCTTGCAACAGAACCTGAAAATGCAAGAATAAAGAAAAAACACAAGCACTCAGCATCTAAAGTACCAATTGAACTAGAGGTCAGATGACATAGATGTTAGCTTATCATCGTTTATGTTATACTAGCACAAAGCAAGGCAAGCATCATATCATTTCATTTGATATATGTAGTAGTACTGAAAAAGAAACATGCAATTTCATGGTAAATGCATACTATATGGAAAATGTGAAATACAGAACAAATATACAGTAAGCAACAACATACATAGTGCTTGGAAAAGTTTGATGTTTTTAGTTAACTTTCTAGAGCTAGTCTTGATAGTGAGTGTCATAAATTAGGACCTCTTAGGTAAACAAAATATCTATGACAGTTGTTAGCGGCTCTGTACACATGATGTGAGTTAGCATAGTAGCAACTCCAAACTACGACGGTATTTGCATTTTAAATGAAAACATATAAGTGAGAGCGAAAAGGCCTATTTATTAAATGGGGTTACCAGATGCTTAACTAAAGGATGCAATAAAATGGCACTGCTATAGCAACATTTCTTATCTTGAAATTGACTACAATCCACGCCGGAGCACGCTGCACAGCATGAGTTAGAACAAGCGAAAGTGATGTTTCGGGGAGATAACTAGGCCAACATGATGATATGTGACAATGTACCATACTGAGTATCATAATACGCAATATAAATAATAAAGAAGCACAAGGAGCCTCACCGACTCTAAACATGTAAGACATGAATGCATTTCTGAAGCAGATATCCTCAGCTGTCAACACCCATCTTGCAAGCTTCGCATCTGTAATAGGGAAACCCTTGAATCCCCACATAAACGGGTCATCTATCCTGTACAAAAAGTACAAGTACAGGATAGCCTCGAGGTTACCAAAACTCCGGACACACAAGAAGCGTATATAGAAAACAATATATGCCGCACTAGTTCGTAACATCTGGCACCTATCCATGGCACGTGTACAATACACCAAATGCTAAGACAACACATCATATATAAGATAGATCTGTCTTGTCGATTGCATACACGGCTTCTAGAAAATCACGATTTCAATCTACACTAAGTCGATGTGGCATGTAAAAAAGAGAGCAATATGCGCCTTCGTGAAATTTAACTAAAATTTCAACACTTAAATTGAAACCCAACATGTGGACGCCTGCTGGCCGATGAGGTTTGTCGAAAACTCTGAATTATAACTGCAGAGTATCTGAGTTCTAATAATGGTTCATAGAAATCCACTACTCATGCTGTTGACCAATAAACCCCAATGAACAGACACGACTGAATGCAATAGCATCAATCCTAAAAGTAAATGGCATCAGCGAAGGGCTCTATTTGCAGGTTACCGACCCACGCAATTTGCACAGATTCGCAACCGGGTGCTGCCACAAGGACAGATCAGAAGTACTCGCACAAACAGCAACTCCGATCTCTCCGCCTAAATCTAGCTCGAAGCCATTAACAGTAAGAGTAATACGCGGGGTGGCGGGGCGAGAGAGCGGAGACATACGTGGACATGTGGTTGCTGATGGTGAGGAGCGGCGTGCCGGGGGGCCGCGATCTGACGACGCGGTGGAGGGCGTCGGCGTTGTGGACGGTGGTGGTGCTGAGCAGCGCCATGTACGCCTTGGCGAGGGTGCCGATGGCGCCGATCACCGCGGCGCGCGGGACGCCGCCCAGGTGGCCGGCGCGCCCCGCCCACCGCAGCGTCCGCGCCGCCGCCGTCGCCGTCGCCGCAGCGTCGGCTGACGCCGCCATCTTTTTACCCCCTTTGTCCTTTCTTCTCGCGTGTTTTTTTTTTCCTTCTGCTCCTCTGCTGCCGTGTTGGTCGTGGACGGCGGCGGGCAGCGACCCTTTTTCTGCGGCGTGGGCCGCGCTCGGGCGGTGACCTGGGCCCGGCCCGTATCAAGTTCAACAAAACTCTTGTGTTCGATCGTGGGCCGACCTGCCAGCGGTTATTAGGCCTCCCGAATTTGACGTGAACTGGAGAGGATGTACTACAATGTTCTAGGGGAAGACTGGATAAGCTGTTCCGTTTACTTACAGTTAACCCGAGTGCTAAAAAGTGCACGAGTGCTATTTAAACTTAGAAAATGCAAAGCATCACAGATGCCATATGTTTCAGTCCCAAGACAGGTGGCTTCACACGAACCACCAGCCAAAGCATCCAAACCCTGGAACTTGAACACCTTATTACCAAGTAAAAGAAAAACATGGCAGAAAGTTCCATGGTGGACACGTCTGCTGCAAGATAGTAAGCACGGACGAGGCTCATCCACATCCACGGTCTCTGCTACTACAAAGTTTATTGCCACTAATTGGTAACAGGGCAGCCTACGAGAAGCGCCAGAAATAGCTTTTTTTCGGTGGCACTGCACCAAACAATGAGCTAACCAAAGCTTCCATTCAGATTCAGACCGGCAGCTCTAGTGCCCTCCATCAGCCCCTCCTGGACAGGCACCAGAAACACAAGCGGAAGCAAGTTGCCGCTGTTATTCCCATACGATGCTTGTCGTTGCGTCACACGAAAAATCCCCAGTTGCACTGCAACGCGTAAGCAGGAAGAAAGAGTGTAGTGGGCGAGAGCGACGCCACCATCCGGGACACTGCCAAAATCAAGCTTTTTCAGACCCTCATACTTGCACCAGGAATCCAGCGTCCATCAGCACAACCCTGGACAGCAGCAAAAACATTGGCAGAAAACAAGTTGTGTCCATATAAGATATTATCGGTATTGCCATTATTGTTGCCTAATTTCTAAACAAAAACCAGTTGCTGAGTTGCATAACAGGAGCAAAAGAGTAGGCTGAAAAAAACGGCCGAGCCTGGAGCGTAGTGTTAAGATATAGTGTTAAGATACTCCAATTTGCCTATGCGGCGGCACACAGGCGACATGCATATTCCCAACGTAGGACCCGCGAAGGAGCTTCCCCTGGACCAGTAATAATAAATATATTGCCAAGTGCATGCATGGATGGTGATGGATGGCTTGACCTCTCATTTGGAGTGAGCACTGTCCAGGTGAGGAGGATCAGAATGTGTATACCGTATTGGTATGCCTGCAGAGGGATGCAGACAGTGGTTTCCTGGGTTACCTGGAATGGACCTGCCTATAAGTAGATGCTATCCCATAGGACAACACTTCATCCTGTTCTGATTCTGGATAGTAAGATTGGACTCTGGTGCCTGTACACTGGTGGTCAGTCAACATGTCTGATGACTCAAAGAGTGTCCCTCAGGAACAGCTGCCATCAGATGACCTCCATCCGCCGCCAATGCCGGTGATCAACCTGGGTCACCTCATTCTTGAACCCGAAACACGATCCGGCGTGGTAGAAGATATCGCCAAAGCATGCCATGATCTTGGGTACTTCCAGGTATGCTCCCCGAGAACATTTCTTGTTTTTTTTTTCCTTTTACCTTGTCATTTCTCTCATTGTCCAAACTCACATGGTTAACATTGCCACTTGTGCACACTGTGCTAGAATGTAGATCAAGGAAGCTGACCTGTAATGGAAAATGTGAGGAAATTAAACTAGATTTGCCATTGCAGAAACGTTCCAAAAAGGGCTAGGAGGACTTTCTTTCAAATCCCGCAGCTAGTTGTGACGGTGTCGTATTTGTTAGTACACGCAGAAGATTCTGACAGGAGCATGGTTTGATGAGCTCCATTCCCACTTTTGGCCCCAAAATGAGGAGTTTGAGCTATGTATAACTAGGTGTATATAGAGTATAACAGACCGCACACATAATTGTATGAGACAATGACGACTGTCTGAAACTAGATCAAATGGAGGACGACCAGTTCCTTTATGTCGCTTGGTTGCAGGGAAACTGACAAATAGAATGACGCGGGAAAGTTCAATGCCCATTTCGCCATTCAGTAGTCCAGTATTCATGGGAATGACAAAACTACTAATTGAAGCTCACTTTAGTACTCACAAATGGTAGATATTCCTATACCTGTCGCATTCTTTATATTTTTTCTCTATGTGCACATATCCAGAAAGCATTGCGCTTCATGTAAATTTCTTTTTATCTGTAAATCCGTCTTCATTAATTTAACGTACAATATGTAACAGAAACCTTCTACAGTCCATATGCAAAGCATTGGTTTTCTTCATTATTAGTCAACAGTTGGTCAAAGTTGTAAACCTGTAACAAGGAAGCAAACATTATTACTGACTGGTTTCAAGTTTAGTTCCTGGGTCCATGTAGGCAGAACAAGGAAGCGAACAGTATTACTGTGGTGTGTTTTCTGACAAAGGTGATCTTCCATTAATGGAAATAAAAAAGCCAATTGATACAAAATGTGCGTTATGTGCATCTAAAAATGCTCAAGCTTCAAGTTTCAAACATAAGGAATGTCAAGGTTCTCAAGGATTAATGATTAAAACATATGAGAAAAGAAAAGAATTCGTCAGAATGTTTCTTCTTCTGATTAAGTAACTACATAATAGGATAACTTAAGCTACTGTGTTTTCCTAGAACCCTTGTTGGACACTAACTAGCAGGTGGTAAGCAAAGAAAGAAAGCTTATATGTGTATCCAGTCTCTGATGATTCCTCCATTTTTGCAGGTTATAAACCATGGGATCAATCAATCTGTCATGGATGGTGCTTTTGAAGCAGCTTTAGATTTCTTCAAACTGCCAAGTGAGATAAAGGAAGAGTTTGCATCAGACGACCTTCGACAGCCTGTTAGATATGACACCAGCTCAAAGGATGGCATTAGTATGTCAAGGGCATTCCTAAAGCATTATGCCCATCCCCTCAGTGATTGGATGCAATATTGGCCAGAAAAGCCACCAATCTACAGGTAAAAGATCATCTTACAAAATCTACTTACATTCTCAAACTACAGAACTAAATGTGTGTGTGTTTCTGTAAGAGCCAGAATAACTCCATTTTTGTTTACTGAAAACAGGAAACACATGGGAAATTTTGCTGTTGAAGTAAGGAGGGTGGCTTTGCAGCTCATGGAGGCAATACTTGAAGGCCTGGGATTGGGCAAGGATTACCAACATGAGAAATTTGAAGAAGGATTGCAGCTAATGTCAGTGAATTGCTACCCTAAAGAATCAGAAGGTGATGTGGCGATAGGGCTGGCACCGCATTCTGATTACGGATTCCTTACCATCTTGCTCACAAGTTGTCGGGGCCTGGAGGTCGTTGATCGCAACAGCAACAGCTGGAAAGTGGTACAGCAACTTCCACATGCATTGAATGTCCACGTAGGAGACCACATGGAAGTTCTGAGTAATGGTCGAGTAAAGACTGTTGTGCACCGTGCTCTTCTGAATCCTGAAGAAGAAAGGATCTCTATAGCTAGCATCCTTGGTTTTGCACTGCATGAGAAGGTCGCATGTGCCAAAGAGCTAGTGGATGAACAAAATCCCAAAAAGTACAAAGAGAGCAGTTTCAACGACTTTCTAGATTTTCTCACAAGTAATATGGACAACAAGGACAGGAACTTTCTTGGGAGCATTAGGATGTGAGGAGCATAATTACTAATTGAGGTATAATCTTTACTTGAAGCCCCAAAGCAGATGCTATGAGAAGCTCTACGCTTACAAAGATTCCCCCTGTCTGTTTGGATTACTTATCTGTAATAGTTCTAAATCATGTATCGGTAGTTTGTTCCCATGTTTTTTTTTTCCCTTTCATCGTTATATTGTAACTGGTCTGTAACAGGTAAAGAAAAATCCACCATGTAAATTTATCCAGTACGATGTATTGTACTATGTTAAAACTTTCATGTTACATGGATGAATTACTTTCTTCTTTGAAAGAAAACTGTAGGGGGAAGCCGTAATGAATTCTCCCTCACTTCCTTCAATGTTTTGACTCTACATGCCACATGAATGGATATATGTCACTTTGATATCGGCATGCCACTTGTAATAGTACCACTCCTGACAGATGTCAGCTTTTAGTTTGCCAGTCTCTCCCTTCGTGACATACTTAGTTTAGTGGTTTAATTGTTTTGCAAATTTTCCAGAGGAAACCAAATCGAAAGTTAAACTCCGACTCGGTCTCGAACACCAGCAAAATTCAGTTAGAAAGGAGATGGTAACCCAACCAAAGTCCAAACTAACGTCACTAAACTCATATCAATCCTTGGCAAGGCTGGTCCCCCTAATGCGGGATTAAAGTAGCATGAATGCGGTTTCATTCTGGTTCCTAAAATGTAGGGTTGGGAAATGGAAGAGGAATATGAAGATGAAGAGGAACCTTCCTTAGCAGCACATTCTGAGTGCCAAGTGCCCAATTGGAGTGGTAATAGGGGAATTGTCCTGGAGAGCGCCTAAACCCTGCCTCCAGAGACCCCAACTTGGTAGATGTTGGCATATATACTACTAGGAAAACTAAAGAATTGAAGGACCATGCGATCCATTGCAAGCTTACACACCAAAAACTCTGCATAAATAGTTAAATACGCTACGCCCTCGTCCTGTCGTCCACCTTCCTTCGGACCACAACCTCTTCCTGCCCGCTGTTGGCGGCTACAAAAACGCCTCGAGAAGGACCCGTCTACGGGGAGCTCGGCATCGGCGGGGGTGAGCGGATCTAAGAGACACCGGCGCCATACCGTGCCCAGAGAGTTAGAAGTAGCGGGGAGATAGGGCGGCTCCTACTAACCCGCGCGGTGCCGTTGCCGAGGAAGCAGATGCAGACAAGGTGTAATATGGGGAGGCGTCGGGACGTACCAGTACCGGCGGCGAGATCCCGGGCCGCTGCGCTGCCGCCACACACCGGCCGTTGAGGCATTTCGGCGGCGTGTCACTGGAATCGCCTGCGCCGGTAATGCTTCCGATCTTCCCAGCAATGGCCGCAAATCCGGGCTGGCCTGGAATGAACTCGAGAGTTGGGCTGGGCCTGAATCCAAAGCCTTTCCACGACAGGCCGCCTACTAGCGAAGAGCCCCTCCCTTGTGTCTATAGCAAATTCGGGGTACCATTAGAAAAAGACCCAACTTTAAGAAGGGAAACATCTTCCTCGCATTAAATGAGCGATTGACACGTGGCAGATGTAGGACGCAAGCGCGCAACAACCAGCCACGCGGGCGAGAGGGCATGCAAGAAGTACAGCGCGGGACGCGCGCACAACTACGCTCGAGCGAGTATACATCCGCGCGGACGAGTACATCGAGGTTTCGTCCATCCACGAGAGGTAGCTAGCAGGAGCACAACTTTCTGAGATCCAATTTTGTAAACGTGATGACGTATATCACGTGCACATATACCGTCCCGAGTACACCGAGGTACAACTATATCAAAGTACAAGTACAACTCAATGAACATCTAACTACACTTGCGTATAACACACGAGTACAGTTGCACACACAGGTGAGTACAAATACAATAACGCACACGAGCAGGTCTGATCGCACACGAGTAAATCTGATCGCACACGAACGAGTACACGTCTGATCGCGCACACGAGTAAATCTGATCAGCGTACACGAACGAGTACAGGTACACTCGCGCACACGAGTAAAGGAAAAAATGCAGCAAATACATTCAAAACAGAAATACTAATCAGTTAGGTACACACCACGAGTATAACCATAGTAGTATAGGAAGTACAAAAAAAGTATCTTAAAACCTATCAACATGGGATCTAGTTTTAAAAATCTCGACGAGAGGGTCTCAAAAGTGAAAACGGTTCGTAATTTAAACTTACGGTTCTCAAGATATTTCATTTTGAAAAAACGAATCTAGGAAAAAAAAGGGAAAAACTGACACAACCCAGCTCCCATGTCTTCTCTCTCCTTTCTCATCCCTACCTTGCTTCCCCTTGCGACACGTGGCGACCAGGGAGATCACTTCCCAAGAATTTTCTGGCACCACAGCGCGCCACTTGTCGCGTGCGGAGCGAGTTGTCTTCCCTTCGCGAAGATCGGCCTTTTTCTAACGATTTCGCAAATTCGGCGATTCCTATACCCTCGTTAAATGCGTTAGGGCATCTCCAACGGACGACGCAAACGGACGCCGAGCGACCGTTTGCGTCATGAGACCGAAAATGCGTCTGGGCCCTGCTCAAGCGAGGCGACGCAAAGTGACCGGGCCGTCGCGGCGACGCAAACCTGGCCTAAATATGCGCCAAAGTTTGCGTCTCCGCAATCACGCCGATTGTCCGCCAAAACTTACGTCGGACCGGCGCGTCAGTGGCAGGGAGGCCGATAACATTCCCGCCAGTGGCCATTCCCCGCGCGAAAAATCAAAGTAGACCGGCGCCAGTAGTCCAGAAGCGATGGACGTCCTCGCCGCCGCAGCCACAACCATGGATTCCGAGGGAACCCTCGCACCCGCCGCCGCCACAGACTCCCCCCATAGCCACGACCATAGCGACAATGGAGGCCGCAGGTCCGGCGGACGCAAAGCGTGCCGCCACTGGCTAAGAAGGGCTTCAATATGGTCCATTGGGACAAGTGAAGGGCGCGCAAAAGTGGCGAGACAAGCTTTGCGGCCTACGATGAAGCTGTGAAGAATGGGACATCGGTTAACGTCGATGGCGAAGACGACGATCATGGCCATCATTGACAAGGGATTAACTCGTCAATGCCTACGTATTGTAGACTTAGGGTTTCGTAAGAAGTAGAGGGCAAGTTGATCTCGAAGGTTCAGCCGAACAAAGGTGCTCAACTCAATATTACGGTGGCTAGGTTACAATGATTCGGTCCTTTCTTTCACCCTCGACTTCCCATTTATAGGCGAAGCCGAGGCTTTTCCTTATCGTACAAGTTACAAATTGCCGGGCCGCGTTGGGCCTTTCCTTATATTGATACAAGTTTCCTACAATAACTCTAGCTAGCTTCCTAATCCGAGGACCTCCAACCTCCTGGGCCTCCAAAGCTTCGGGTCCATGGGCTTCCTGCTTTCCTGTGGACCTGGGGTACTTATTCGACATGCCCTGTAGGCATACCTATGTCAGTAGCCCCCAAGATTTTACTTGAGTCGTAGAGTCGAGTGAAATCTCCATCTTGTATCTGTTTAACAATACTTTCGATTTGTATTCAATTTTTACCCAATGTCTATATTGTACAGGGATAATGGTAAATGAGGCTGGTTCATCTGACGGATTAGGTACCAGTTAATTGCTCTCGTGGCAAGCCCGCATAAACCTATTTCAAGTTCAAGTTCCTGGACTCGAACCTGGGATACTGGTATAATTCAATACGTGCCGCTTCAGGACTTACCGTGAATCGAATTCTAGCTATTTTATCGAGTACCCAACGCGTCCGTCGGGATTTTTTTCACATCTGTTGATGTGGATAAGGTGGGAGAACGCATTCCTGTGCGATTCCACGCCACACAGGACGTATCCTGGGGTCTTACCTTCGTAACCCCTTTTGCGAGTCACGACATTTAGAGTTTTTATCGCAGCAGGCGCGCTCTGAGAATATATTGTCGAGTACCTTTGAGCGACTGATGGAATACTCCATTTCTTCGGGTTGATGTACTATATTGAATAATATGTTGACTCCCGATAGGAGTACATGACGAGTTACATGTAACTCGAAGATGTACGTAGATTGATTAAGATTCCTCGGCTTCATTCTATATTGTCTTGTCAATATTCTTTCTTTCTACTTCCGATGGAAGTAGCCCCCGAGGCTACATCCGAGTGTTTGCACTTAGGTGTAGGCTCAACTTTTGCTATTTAACCAACTCTATATTTTCATCATCATTACTTCGTTTTATCAGGAGTATATTCAACACTGCTGATAAGAGTAGCCCCCGAGCATATGGACGGGTGCTTGCAGCTGGACATAGGCTCCCGATTTGTACTTCTGACCATATATTGTCTTGGCAACTCGAAGATTTATTCAATCATGACGTCGATGCTGACGAAAAACCATGTGTTGTCACCTCGGGAAGACACGTCTGCCAGTGGACCACTGTTTTGTGGGTCCAAAATCTCTGCTCTTTCCCCACGTCGCGCAAGTGGGCTTGCACGTTCTCCGACATTCTCGGCACGCTCGATAACTTCCTTATTTCCAAAATAAACAGTAAACAAAGTAGCTATCATTATTATTCTCATCATCAAATATAGGAGGCATAATATAATCATAATAAACTTTATCCTCCATAGTAGGTGGCACCAAAATATCACTATCATTATAATCATCATAAATGGGAGGCAAAGTATCATCAAAGTAAATTTTCTCCTCCATGCTTGGGGGACTAAAAATATCATGCTCATCAAAACCAGCTTCCCCAAGCTTAGAATTTTCCATAGCATTAGCAACAATGGTGTTCAAAGCGTTCATACTAATATCATTGCTACTAGCATGCAAATAAGGTTCCATAGGTTTTTAAATTTTCGCATCAAACAATCCATGTCTTAACTCAGGAAATAGATTAAAAAGCTCACAGTTGTTTTCCATTATGCCTAACAAGTGTAAACAAGAAACAAAAAGATGCAATTGCAGGATCTAAAGGAAATAGCTTCGAGCACTCACACACCGGCAACAGTGCTAGGAAATAGCTTAGTAGTCGGAGGATGTGAATACCTTTTACCTTACCTCGACAACGGCGCCAGAAAATAGCTTAGTTGCCGGGGACCGGAGTGTGAGTGCCGTTTACCTTACCTCCCCGGCAACGGCGCCAGAAAATAGCTTGATGTCTACGCACGCTTCTATTCCTGTAGACAGTGTTGGGCCTCCAAGAGCAGAGGTTTGTAGAACAAACAAGTTTCCCTTAAGTGAATCACCCAAGGTTTATCGAACTCGGGGAGGTAGAGGTCAAAGATATCCCTCTCAAGCAACCACTGCAATTAAGATACAAGAAGTCTCTTGTGTCCCCAACACACCTAATACACTTGTCAGATGTATAGGTGCACTAGTTCGGCGAAGAGATAGTGAAATACAAGTAATATGGATGAATATGAGTGGTAATAGCAATCTGAAATAAAGATGGCAGCGAGTAAACATGCAGTGGAATAGTAAATAAACGGAGATTCGATGTTCGGAAATAAGGCCTAGGGATCCTACTTTCACTAGTGGACACTCTCAACATTGATCACATAACTGAAACTACTCTACACTCTCTTGTTGGATAACAAACACCATTCATTGTGTAGGGCTACAAGAGCTCCCTCAAGCCGGAGTAAACAAGCTCCACAACATTCGGAATTCATATTTAAGTAACCTTAGAGTGCATGATAGACCATTGCAATTATACCGAGTACTAACATAGCATGCACACCGTCACCGTCAGGCTATGAAAGGGGGAATAGATCGCATCAATACTATCATAGTAATAGTTAACTTCATAATCTACAAGAGATCACAATCATAACCTACACCAAGTACTACATGATGCACACACTGTCAACATCACATCATGGAGGAGGAATAGACTACTTTAATAACATCACTAGAGCAGCACATAGATGATATTCAACTAGATCACAAAGAGAGAGATGAACCACATAGCTACGGTAGAGCCCTCAGCCTCGATGGAGAACTACTCCCTCCTCATCATAGGAGTCAGCAGCGTAGATGAAGATGGCGGTGATGTCGATGGAGATGCCTTCCGGGGGCACTTCCCCATCCCGGCGGCGTACCGGAACAGAGACTTCTGTCCCCCGAATCTTGGCTTCGCGATGGCGGCGGCTCTGGAACTTTTCTCGTATCGTGGCTTTCCTTTAGGGTTTTCGCGACGGAGGCTTTAAGTAGGCGGAAGGGCAGCCTCGGAGGGGTCATGGTGGGGCCACACCATAGGGGGCGCGCCCAGGGCCTTGGCCGCGCCGCCCTGGTGTGTGGGCCCCCCTGGCTCCCCTCCGGTCTCTCTCCGGTGTTCTGGAAGCTTCCGTGAAAAATAAGATCTTTGGGCGTTGATTTCGTCCAATTAAGAATATTTCCTTACTAGGATTTACGAAACCAAAACAGCAAGTAAAACAGAACCGGCACTTCGGCATCTTGTCAATAGGTTAGTTCCGGAAAATGCATCAAAACGATATAAAGTGTGAACAAAACATGTAGGTATTGTCATAAAACTAGCATGGAACATCGAAATTATAGATACGTTGGAGACGTATCAAGTAGCCTTCTGTAGGTAACTCAGAAAAATCTGCCAATTTACGTGAATGATCCTCAGATATGTACGCAACTTTCATTCAATTTGAGCTTCTTCATCTGAGCCTGTTAAGTGCCTCGGAAAAATTCGTCTTTACGGACTGATCTGTTTTGACAGATTCTGCCTTTTATTTCACATTGCCTCTTTTGCTATGTTGGATGGATTTCTTTGTTCCATTAACTTTCAGTAGCTTTGTGCAATGTCCAGAAGTGTTAAGAATGATTATGTCACCTCTGAATATGTGAATTTTTGATTATGCACTAACCCTCTAATGAGATTGTTTTGAGTTTGGTGTGGAGGAAGTTTTCAAGGGTCAAGAGAGGAGGATGATATAATACGATCAAGAAGAGTGAAAAGTCTAAGCTTGGGGATGCCCCCGTGGTTCATCCCTGTATATTTCAAGAAGACTCAAGCATCTAAGCTTGGGGATGCCCAAGGCATCCCCTTCTCCATCAACAACTTATCAGGTCACCTCTAGTGAAACTATATTTTTATTCCGTCACATCTTATGTGCTTTACTTGGAGCGTCTGTATGCTTTTATTTTTGTTTTTGTTTGAATAAATTCGGATCCTAGCATTCTTTGTGTGGGAGAGACACGCTCATTGTTGCATATGAACACGAGGTGTTCTTAGCTTTATTTTTAATGTTCATGGCGAAGGTTGAAACTGCTTCGTTCATTGCTATTTGGTTGGAAACAGAAAATGCTTCATGTGGTAATTGGTATATTGTCTTGAATAATTTGATACTTGGCAATTGTTATGCTCAAATAGATCATGTTTAAACTCTTGCATCATGTACTTTGCACCCATTAATGAAGAACTACCATAGAGCTTGTTGAAATTTGGTTTGCATGATTGGTCTCTCTAAAGTCTAGATATTTTCTGGTTGAGGTGTTTGAACAACAAGGAAGGCAGTGCGAGTCTTATAATGCTTGCAATATGTTCTTATGTAAGTTTTCTTTGTCTGGGTTCATACTTGTGTTTGCTTCAAACAACCTTGCTAGCCAAAGCCTTGTCTTGAGAGGGAATGCTTCTCGTGCATCCAAATCCTTGAGCCAAAAACTATGCCATTTGTGTCCACCATACCTACCTACTACATGGTATTTCTCTTGCCATTCCAAAGTAAATTGCTTGAGTGCTACCTTTAAAATTCCATTCTATGCCTTTGCAATATATAGCTCATGGGAAAGTAGCTTAAAAACTATTGTGGTAAAGAATATGTCGTTTATGTATCTTATTTCTTATAAGTTGCTTGTTGAGCGGTAACCATGTTTCTGGGGACGCCATCAATTTTGGTTGAATATCATGTGAGTTGCTATGCATGTTCGTCTTGTCTGAAGTAAGGGTGATTTGCCATGAGTTGTATGGTTTGAGTATGCATATTGTTAGAGAAGAACATTGGGCCGCTAACCAAAGCCATGTATCATGGTGGAAGTTTCAGTTTGGACATTAATCCTCAATCTCTTATGAGAATATTACCTGTTGTTGAATGCTTAAGCATTAAAAGAGGAGTCCATTATCTGTTTTCTATGTTGTCCCGGTATGGATGTCCTCAAGTTGAGATCTATCAAAAACGAGAAATCAAATGCGATCTATCTCCTTGGACCTTTGTACAGGCGGCATAGAGGTACCCCTTTGTGACACTTGGTTGAAACATATGTAATGCAATGAGAATCCATGGAAATCCAAGCTAATTAGGACAAGGTGCGAGCACTATTGGTATTCGATGCATGAGGCTTGCAACTTATAGGATGTCTTATGCATAACACATATGATTTATTACTACCGTTGACAAAATTGTTTCCATGTTTTCAAAATAAAAGCTCTAGCACAAAAATAGTAATCCATGCTTCCCTCTGCGAAGGGTCTTTCTTTTACTTTATGTTGAGTCAGTTTACCTACTTCTTTCCATCTTAGAAGCAAACACTTGTGTCAGCTTGTGTGCATTGATTCTTACATACTTGCTTATTTGCACTCATCATATTACTTTGTGTTGACAATTATCCATGAGATATACATGTTGAAGTTGAAAGCAACTGCTGAAACTTATATCTTCCTTTGTGTTGCTTCAAAACTTTCTACTAAGAATTTATTGCTTTATGAGTTAACTCTTATGCAAGACTTATTGATGCTTGTCTTGAAAGTACTATTCATGAAAAATATTTGCTATATGATTCAGTTGTTTAGTCATTATCTTTACCATTGCTCCGAATCACTTCATTCATCTCATATGCTTTACAATAGTATTGATCAAGATTATGATAGTAGCATGTCACTTCAGAAATTATCCTTGTTATCGTTTACCTACTCGAGGGCGAGTAGGAACTAAGCTTGGGGATGCTTGATACGTCTCAAATGTATCTATAATTTCTTATGTTCCATGCTAGTTTTATGACAATACTCACATGTTTTATATACACTTTATATCATTTTTATGCATTTTCCGGTACTAACCTATTAACAAGATGCCGAAGCGCCGATTCTGTTTTCTGCTTGTTTTTGGTTTGAGAAATCCTACAAAGGAAATATTCTCGGAATTGGACGAAATCAACGCCCGGGTCTTATTTTTCCACGAAGCTTCCAGAAGACCGAAGAGGATTCGAAGTGGGGCCACGAGGGGCCGACACCACAGGGCGGCGCGGCCAAGGAGGGGCCCACGCCGGCCTGTGGGGTGGGGCCCCCGTGCCTCCTCCGACTCTGCCCTTCCGCCTACTTAAAACCTTCGTCGCGAAAACCCTAGTACCGAGAGCCACGATACGAGAAAAGTTCCAGAGACGCCGTCGCCGCCAATCCCATCTCGGGGGATTCAGGAGATCACCTCCGGCACCCTGCCGGAGAGGGGAATCATCACCGGAGGACTCTACATCATCATGCCCGCCTCCGGATTGATGCGTGAGTAGTTCATCCTTGGACTATGGGTCCATAGCAGTAGCTAGATGGTTGTCTTCTCCTCTTGTGCTATCATGTTTAGATCTTGTGAGCTGCCTATCATGATCAAGATCATCTATTTGTAATGCTACATGTTGTGTTTGGTGGGATCCGATGAATATGGAATACTATGTCAAGTTGATTATCAATCTATCATATATGTGTTGTTTATGATCTTGCATGCTCTCCGTTGCTAGTAGAGGCTCGGCCAAGTTGATACTTGTAACTCCAAGAGGGAGTATTTATGCTCGATAGTGGGTTCATGCCTCCATTGAATCTGGAATAGTGACAGAAAGTTCTAAGGTTGTGGATGTGTTGTTGCCACTAGGGATAAAACATTGATGCTTTGTCTAAGGATATTTGTGTTGATTACATTACGCACCATACTTAATGCAATTGTCTGTTGTTTCCAACTTAATCTTGGAAGGGTGCGGATGCTAACCCGAAGGTGGACTTTTTAGTCATAGATGCATCTTTGGATAGCGGTCTATGTACTTTATCGTAATGCCCTAAGTAAATCTCATAGTAGTCATCATGATATGTATGTGCATTGTTATGCCCTCTCTATTTGTCAATTGCCCACCTGTAATTTGTTCACCCAATATGCTATTTATCTTATTGGAGAGACACCACTAGTGAACTGTGGACCCCGGTCTATTCTTTTACATCTGAAATACAACCTACTGCAATCATTGTTCTCTGCTGTTCTTTGCAAACAAACATCATTCTCCACACCATACGTTTAATTCTTTGTTTACAGCAAGCCGGTGAGATTGACAACCTCACTGTTAAGTTGGGGCAAAGTATTTTGATTGTGTTGTGCAGGTTCCACGTTGGCGCCGGAATCCCTGGTGTTGCGCCGCACTACACTCCTTCACCAACAACCTTCACGTGTTCCTTGACTCCTACTGGTTCGATAAACCTTGGTTTCTTGCGAGGAAAACTTGCTGCTGTACGCATCACACCTTCCTCTTGGGGTTCCCGACGGACGAGTACTTTACCGTCACAAGGAAGCTACTTTCTGGCGCCGTTGCAATCACTGCCGCGTCAACGGCACCCGCCCATAGACTCGGGGCTACTCCCATCGGGAGCGCTTAGCGCGCGACGAGAAGAAACTTCGACTCTACATCAAGCACAAGATTCAACAGAGATGATCAAGACATTGGACGAAGATAACTTTAGTCCTGCCCAGAAGCTTCACTTCGGCCAGACACTCGGGGGCTACTGATGTGGGCATAACCCTTCGGGTACTCGACATTGCCATACCCGGTGCAAACTATGAAGCTGGACCAGCACAAGGACTCGACAAGCTTGACCTGCACGCGCCTCAACTTGGACTACAAGGAAAGAAGACTCCAATACGAATCTTACTAGGACTCTTGTAAACCCTAGCTTGGCTGATATATAAAGCCGAGTGGGCACCCCTTAGAGGGGGATATTCGAAACACAAATCATAGAGGCGACACTCCTAGACACCGCAACCCGCGGATTAGAACTAGACTAGATCCAACAACTCCGCCTATGGCGGCCCCACATACACATATTTTCATATACTGGATTGCTAGCAGGACGTAGCGATCCTCCACCGCGGGGACGTGAACCTGGGTACGTCGTGTACCGCCTCGCTCCCGGAACTTCCGTCGTCGCCTTTCTCTAAAACCCAAGCCCCTCATGGTGGGCATTGCCGATGAACCGCCTCGTCATAGAGCTTCCCGTAGGTATCAACGCCTTCTCACCATCAAGTGGTACATCCGTGACGGTGTCAAGGTGGCCGACGATGGAGGCTCGCCGTCGGTACAGAGGACCGAGGAGTCGATCGCGTTTTCTCCTGTATTTTGGAGGCTCTTTGTGCAATAGTTCATGCCATTAAAATGTATACCGCCTTTCCCAGAAATGTATACCGCCTTAAATATGAGATGGAGCTTACCCTCCCTTCTTCAAGAAAAAAAAAAGATAAAAGAACAGAAGCGTGCATAAAAAAGGTCGTGTAAATCGAGAAGGTTAGGTTCTTTGGAAAGCTAAGGCCCAACTCCATCTCCACTACCGGCCCGTATAATAAGTCGATTCGAGGCCAACTCCAACCTCTGACCGGTACAGTACAGATTCCTCTTATTTCGGCCTAGGGTAGAAAAAAAAGAAGTTTCGACCTGCGTCCGCCATCTGGAAGGATGTCGCTTTCGCCGAAGCGTGCGCGCCATCAGGCCATCGCTCCGGCTCCCTCTGCCGACGACAGGTCTCGATGGACGTCCCTGCACGCGGACATGGTCCGGCTCATCGGCTGGCGGGTGCTGCTGGCCGGAGACCTGCCGGACTACGTCCGCTTCCCGCGCCGTGTGCGCACACCGGCGGTGGAGGACCGTGCGCCCGCGCGGCCAGGGTATCGCCGACCCGCGGTTCCATCCGCGCCGATGGAGGATCTCGCAGGAGCGGCATGGGCTCGGCCCCGGCGACGACGGCAGGAAACGCTTCGTCAACGTCTTCACCGGAGCCTCCGTCTGCCTTCGGCTTCCTCTTCTCGCTGACCATGCCGTCCTTCGATCGGTCGAGGGCCTCCTCCTAGTGCGCCGGGAAGGGCCGGGCCGACGCGACGTGCGCCTCCTCAATCCTTTCACCGGCGACGCCGCGGTTGCGGAGCTCTCGCCGTCCATACCCTATGGAACTTCATACCCATTCGAGCTATCCACGGAGGACGGCCGAACAAAGACATGGTACTACCAGCTGGGGCACGCTTACAAGACCCCAAACAGTCCATGGACACCAGCACCCCCATTGACACATAAACTCGTTTGAGTTGACTTAGTTTTATACCTCAAGCCAGCCAGGTGAATTGAAGATGCAACATCCAACCATTGCTCATCCTGATTGCCCTATTGTGTTTGCCAGAGACGGCCGGACCGAGGCAACATACATCTCCTCAACCCTTTCGATCACCGGCGACATTGCAGCTGCCGAGCTCTCACCCGTCATATCTACTGAAACTGTCGACGGAGTCAGCGCCCAAGTGACACATAAAATCGCTCGAGTTAAAAAAAAAGGGCAGCCCGGTGCGTGAAGCTCGGTGAATTGAAGATATTGTGGGATTTTTAATTCGCTTGAGTTGATTTATTTTATTTTATACGTGAAGCTAGGTGAATTGAAGATATTGTGGGATTTTTAATTGTTCGTCAATTCCTGTGTAATGTGAGCATGTTGGTTTCCACTCTACACATGATTTTTTTATTTTCTACGTGAAGCTAGGTGAATTGAAGATATCGTGGGATTTTTAATTGTTCGTCAATTCCTATGTAATGTGAGCCTGTTGGTTTCCACTCTACACATGAATGCTGAAACAAAATCATATGTTGTTGCAGGTGAGTAAAATACTAGTAGATGGTAATTAATATTAAGGCCTGGAGGTGAAGAAGGATTAATTGTTAGTATAACGTATTGGTAACCTAGGCTGGCACGTACAACTTATTGTTAAATGATCTTTATGTAAAACTCATCACAACAAAAGACAAGAATATGAGTGTTGGTGGTTCAGATAAATATGATTTGGTAGCAAATGTAGTGACCATCAATCAGAGTCAGGTTGTCTGAACTATAATTCTCTAAACTGCTTCTATCGTACATTTAGGCAGGTGCGATGTTCAACCATTACTCATCCTGATTGCCCTATTGTGTCTGCATCATCTTAAACTAGCTAGTGGAGCTATATCCGATTCCAAACCAACCCAACAAGGTACTAGAGAAAAAATGATCAATGTTGCTTCTGGTTCAAAAGCGCTTTCCTCAACCCCTCCATCACAGACCGGATCCTCTCCGACATGATCTTCTGGTAAAGCCATCTCTGCGCTGCCTCGTCTAGCGGCCAGCCCTTACTTTCAAACGATGTCTTAGCTTATCGTTGCTGCTACCTGCTTTAAGCTCGGCAGATCAAATTCTACTGGTTCCCCCACAATAATTTGTATCTCCTTGCCGCAGATCGAGAGGCAATGGTGGACGGTGCCCAAAGAATGATTTCTCTGGCATGACCTACAGTCCAGCAGGGAGATAAGAAATCTTAGTTTTTTTTGACGGTGCAAATCTTAGTTTATCAAACGGAATACAGATGAACTAGAGCTGGGGGTCATGTAGTTCATGAACAAGCAAAAAAACCAAAATACACCATTGTAGCAATAAACCATATTTCATCAAGAGTACTATGTATAACATCTAACTTCAAATGTTCCTCATCAATGCAGTGCAAATCTAAGAGAAATAACACCGAAGAAGATTTTTCATTTTACCAAAGAGAATGCGGATGAAATAGTGCTGGTGCAACTCATTGAATAAGAAAAGAAAGATCGACACACACAAAACTGTAGCAATATATCATCTTTAATTAAGAGTACTGTGTGCAACGTTTCATTTCAAATGTTCCTTGTCAGTGCAGTGCAAATCTGTAAAAAATGATGGTATCTCAGAGATACAGAGATTTCCATATACCTTTTCAAAACCAGTGTGAATAATAGGCAAAGCTACTGGGGTTACAGGTGCTCGCACAATAAGACTGGCAGTTGCCCACTTCAGTCGTCTGATTGGCTGGTGATCTTGGGCTTGAGGGAATGAATGCAACTGTTTGAATATGTCATGACGAAATTTACAATCAAATAAAGGCCAGTATTTGCAAACATAAGCACACCATCTGTTAATGACAGAATGACTGATACTGAAATGAAGAATATGATCAAAACAGGTCACCCAAGAGCCAAAAATTCACGTCCGTAATATTAATCTCTTTGAACATATTGGCAACATAGGCTGGCATGTACAACTTATTGTTATGTAAAACTCATCATAACAAAAAGACAAGAATATCAGTGCTGCTGGTTCAAATAAATATGATTTGGGTGCAAATATAGTGACCATTAATGACAGTCAAGTTGTCTGAACTCTAATTGTCCTAACTGCTTCTATCGTACATTTAGGAAGGTGCAATGTCCAACCATTACTCATCCTGTTTGCACCTATTGTGTTCGCATCATCTTAAACTAGCTAGTGGAGCTATTAGCTATATCTGATTCCGAACCAACACAACAAGGTACTGGAGAAAAAAATGGAGGCCCTCCGTCCTTGGCCCATTGTGGAAGAACAAAATGATCAATGTTGCTTCTGGTTCAGAAGCGTTTTCCTCAACCCCTCCATCACAGACTGAATCTTGTCCGACATCTTCTGGTAAAGCCATCTCTGCGCTGCCTCGTCTAGCCCCTCAGGTGTGATGGTCGGCCAGCCCTTCCTTTCAAACGATGTGTCTTGGGGTATCGTTGCTGCTTCCTGCTTTAAGCTCGGCAGATCAAATTCTACTGGTTCTCCCACAATAATTTGTATCTCCTTGCCGCAGAGGGGCAATGGTGGACGGCGCCCAAAGAATGATTTCTCTGGCATGACCTACAGTCCAGCAGGTGGATGTTAAAGTAGCACAAAAGAAATCTTAGTTTTATCAAAGGGAATAAGCTGGGAGTCATTAAGGGAGATGTTCATGAAAAAGTAAAAACCTGACACACAATACTATTGCAATAAATCACATTTCATTAAGAGTAGTATGTATAACATTTAACTTCAAATGTTCCTCACCAATCCAGTGCAAATCTAAGAGAAACAACAACGAAGAAGATTTTCATTTTATCAAAGAGAATGTGGATGAACTAGTGCTGGGAGTCATGCAATTCACTGAATAAGAAAAGAAATATCGACATACACCACTGTAGCAAAAATCATACAGTATTTCATTAAGAGTACTATGTATAACATTTAACTTCAAATGTCCTCATCAATGCAGTATAAATCTAAGAGAAATAACACCGGAGAAGATTTTTATTTTATCAAAGAGAATGTGCATGAACTAGTGCTGGGAGTCATGCAGTTCATTGAATAAGAAAAGAAAAATCGACATACACCACTGTAGCAATAAATCATACAGTATTTTATTAAGAGTACTATGTATAACATTTAACTTCAAATGTCCTCATCAATGGAGTGGAAATCTAAGAGAAATAACACCGAAGAAGATTTCCATTTTATCAAAGAGAATGTGGATGAACTAGTGCTGGGAGTCATGCAATTCATTGAATAAGAAAAGAAAGATCGACATGCACCACTGTAGCAATAAATCATAGTATAACATTTAACTTCAAATGTTCCTCATCAATGCAGTGCAAATCTAAGAGAAATAACACCGAAGAAGACTTTCATTTTACCAAAGAGAATGCTAATGAACTAGTGCTGGGAGTCAGGCAACTCATTGAATAAGAAAAAGATTGGCACACACCACTGTAGCAATATATCATCTTTCATTAACAGTACTGTGTGCAACTTTTGATTTCAAATGTTCTTTGTCAATGCAGTGCAAATCTAAAAACGATGGTATCTCAGAGATAAGAAAAATTTCCATTATACCTTTTCAAAACCAGTGTGAATAATAGGCAAAACTATTGGGGTTACAGGAGCTCGGATAATAAGACTGGCAGTTCCCCACTTCAGTCGTCTGATTGGCTGGTGATCTTGGGCTACTTTTCCTTCAGGGAATGAATGCAACTGTTTGAATGTGTCATGAGGAAATTTACAATCAAATAAAGGCCAGTATTTGTAAACATAAGCACACCATCTGTTAATGACAGAATAACTGATACTGAAATGAAGAATATGTGCATACCCAGCTGCCAGTGCTAAGCACTTCAAGGGCTTCATTCATATGCTCTTGATAAATTCCAGCCCCTCTTGTGATCGGCACACATTTTCCTGTGCATACAATTAGTTTTCAGTAGCAAAATCATCAAATTATGTGATACACATCTATGTTGACACTGCCTTGCAACAGAACCTGAAAATGCAAGAATAAAGAAAAAACACAAGCACTCAGCATCTAAAGTACCAATTGAACTAGAGGTCAGATGACATAGATGTTAGCTTATCATCGTTTATGTTATACTAGCACAAAGCAAGGCAAGCATCATATCATTTCATTTGATATATGTAGTAGTACTGAAAAAGAAACATGCAATTTCATGGTAAATGCATACTATATGGAAAATGTGAAATACTGAGAACAAATATACAGTAAGCAACAACATACATAGTGCTTGGAAAAGTTTGATGTTTTTTAGTTAACTTTCTAGAGCTAGTCTTGATAGTGAGTGTCATAAATTAGGACCTCTTAGGTAAACAAAATATCTATGACAGTTGTTAGCGACTCTGTACACATGATGTGAGTTAGCATAGTAGCAACTCCAAACTACGACGGTATTTGCATTTTAAATGAAAACATATAAGTGAGAGCGAAAAGGCCTATTTATTAAATGGGGTTACCAGATGCTTAACTAAAGGATGCAATAAAATGGCACTGCTATAGCAACATTTCTTATCTTGAAATTGACTACAATCCACGCCGGAGCACGCTGCACAGCATGAGTTAGAACAAGCGAAAGTGATGTTTCGGGGAGATAACTAGGCCAACATGATGATATGTGACAATGTACCATACTGAGTATCATAATACGCAATATAAATAATAAAGAAGCACAAGGAGCCTCACCGACTCTAAACATGTAAGACATGAATGCATTTCTGAAGCAGATATCCTCAGCTGTCAACACCCATCTTGCAAGCTTCGCATCTGTAATAGGGAAACCCTTGAATCCCCACATAAACGGGTCATCTATCCTGTACAAAAAGTACAAGTACAGGATAGCCTCGAGGTTACCAAAACTCCGGACACACAAGAAGCGTATATAGAAAACAATATATGCCGCACTAGTTCGTAACATCTGGCACCTATCCATGGCACGTGTACAATACACCAAATGCTAAGACAACACATCATATATAAGATAGATCTGTCTTGTCGATTGCATACACGGCTTCTAGAAAATCACGATTTCAATCTACACTAAGTCGATGTGGCATGTAAAAAAGAGAGCAATATGCGCCTTCGTGAAATTTAACTAAAATTTCAACACTTAAATTGAAACCCAACATGTGGACGCCTGCTGGCCGATGAGGTTTGTCGAAAACTCTGAATTATAACTGCAGAGTATCTGAGTTCTAATAATGGTTCATAGAAATCCACTACTCATGCTGTTGACCAATAAACCCCAATGAACAGACACGACTGAATGCAATAGCATCAATCCTAAAAGTAAATGGCATCAGCGAAGGGCTCTATTTGCAGGTTACCGACCCACGCAATTTGCACAGATTCGCAACCGGGTGCTGCCACAAGGACAGATCAGAATACTCGCACAAACAGCAACTCCGATCTCTCCGCCTAAATCTAGCTCGAAGCCATTAACAGTAAGAGTAATACGCGGGGTGGCGGGGCGAGAGAGCGGAGACATACGTGGACATGTGGTTGCTGACGGTGAGGAGCGGCGTGCCGGGGGGCCGCGACTTGACGACGCGGTGGAGGGCGTCGGCGTTGTGGACGGTGGTGGTGTTGAGCAGCGCCATGTACGCCTTGGCGACGGTGCCGATGGCGCCGATCACCGCGGCGCGCGGGACGCCGCCCAGGTGGCCGGCGCGCCCCGCCCACCGCAGCGTCCGCGCCGCCGCCGCCGCCGCAGCGTCGGCTGACGCCGCCATCTTTTTACCCTCTTTGTCCTTTCTTCTCGCGTGTTTTTTTTTCCTTCTGCTCCTCTGCTGCCGTGTTGGTCGTGGACGGCGGCGGGCAGCGACCCTTTTTCTGCGGCGTGGGCCGCGCTCGGGCGGTGACCTGGGCCCGGCCCGTATCAAGTTCAACAAAACTCTTGTGTTCGATCGTGGGCCGACCTGCCAGCGGTTATTAGGCCTCCCGAATTTGACGTGAACTGGAGAGGATGTACTACAATGTTCTAGGGGAAGACTGGATAAGCTGTTCCGTTTACTTACAGTTAACCCGAGTGCTAAAAAGTGCACGAGTGCTATTTAAACTTAGAAAATGCAAAGCATCACAGATGCCATATGTTTCAGTCCCAAGACAGGTGGCTTCACACGAACCACCAGCCAAAGCATCCAAACCCTGGAACTTGAACACCTTATAACCAAGTAAAAGAAAAACATGGCAGAAAGTTCCATGGTGGACACGTCTGCTGCAAGATAGTAAGCACGGACGAGGCTCATCCACATCCACGGTCTCTGCTACTACAAAGTTTATTGCCACTAATTGGTAACAGGGCAGCCTACGAGAAGCGCCAGAAATAGCTTTTTTTCGGTGGCACTGCACCAAACAATGAGCTAACCAAAGCTTCCATTCAGATTCAGACCGGCAGCAGCTTCTAGTGCCCTCCATCAGCCCCTCCTGGACAGGCACCAGAAACACAAACGGAAGCAAGTTGCCGCTGTTATTCCCATACGATGCTTGTAGTTGAGTCACACGAAAAATCCCCAGTTGCACTTCAACGCGTAAGCAGGAAGAAAGAGTGCAGTGGACGAGAGCGACGCCACCATCCGGGACACTGCCAAAATCAAGCTTTTTCGGACCCTCATACTTGCACCAGGAATCCAGCGTCCATCAGCACAACCCTGGACAGCAGCAAAAACATTGGCAGAAAACAAGTTGTGTCCATATAAGATATTATCAGTATTGCCATTATTGTTGCCTAATCCCTAAACAAAAACCAATTGCATAACAGGAGGAAAAGAGTAGGATGGAAAAAACCGGCTGAGCCTGGAGCGTAGTGTTAAGATATAGTGTCAAGATACTCCAATTTGCTTATGCGGCGGCACACAGGCGACATGCACATTCCCAAGGTAGGACCCGCGAAGGAGCTTCCCCTGGACCAGTAATAATAAATATATTGCCAAGTGCATGCATGGATGGTGATGGATGGCTTGACCTCTCATTTGGAGTGATCATTGTCCAGGTGAGGAGGATCAGAATCTGTATACCGTACTGGTATGCCTGCAGAGGGATGCAGACAGTGGTTTCCTGGGTTACCTGGAATGGACCTGCCTATAAGTAGATGTTATCCCATAGGACAACACTTCACCCTGTTCTGATTCTGCATAGTAAGATTGGACTCTGGTGGTCAGTCAACATGTCTGATGACTCAAAGAGTATCCCTCCGGAACAGCTGCCATCGGATGACCTCCACCCGCCGCCAATGCCGGTGATCAACCTGGGTCACCTTATTCTTGAACCCGAAACACGATCCGGTGTGGTAGAAGATATCGCCAAAGCATGCCATGATCTCGGGTACTTCCAGGTATGCTCCCCGAGAACATTTCTTGTTTTTTTCCTTTTACCTTGTCATTTCTCCCACTGTCCAAACTCACATAGTTAACATTGCCACTTGTGCACACTGTGCTAGAATGTAGATCAAGGAAGCTGACCTGTACATGGAAAATGTGAGAAAATTAAACTAGATTTGCCATTGTAGAAACGTTCCAAAAAGGGCTAGGAGGACCTCCTTTCAAATACCGCAGACATATTTGTTAGTATACGCAGAAGATTCTTACAGGAGCATGGTTTGATGAGCTCCATTCCCACTTTTGGCCCCCAAATGAGGAGTTTGAGCTATGCATAATTAGGTGTATATAGAGTATAACAGACCGCACACATAATTGTACGAGACAATGGCGACTGTCTGAAACTAGATCAAATGGAGGACGACCAGTTCCTTTATGTCGCTTGGTTGCAGGGAAACTGACAAATAGAATGAAGCGAAAAGTTCAAACCCATTTCGCCACTCAGTAGTCCAGTATTCATGGGAATGACAAAACTACTAGTTGAAGCTCACTTTAGTACTCACAAATGGTAGATATTCCTATACTTGTCGCATTCTTCATATTTTTTCTTTATGTGCATATATCCAGAAAGCATTGCGCTTTATGTAAATTTCTTTTTATCTGTAAATCCGTCTTCATTAATTTAATGTACAATATGTAACAGAAAGCTTCTACAGTCCATATGCACAAGCATATGTTTCTTCATTATTAGTCAACAGTTGGTCAAAGTTCTAAACCTGTAACAAAGTCTAAGCTTACTCATTAATGGCTGGTTTAACTCTAGTTCCTGGGTCCATGTAGGCACAACAAGGAAGCGAACAGTATTGCTGTGGTTTGTTTTCTGACAAAGGTGATCTTCCATTAATGGAAATAAAAAAACCAATTGATATAAAATGTGCCTTATGTGCATATAAAAATGCTCAAGCTTCAAGTTTCAGTGTTTCACACATAAGGGATGTCAAGGTTCTCAAGGATTAATGACTAAAACATATGAGAAAAGAAAAGAATTCGTCAGAATGTTTCTTCTTCTGATTAAGTAACTACATAAAAGGATAACTTAAGCTACTGTCTTTTCCTAGAACCCTTGTTGGACACTAACTAACTAGCAGGTGGTAAGCAAAGAAAGAAAGCTTATATGTGTATCCAGTCTCTGATGATTCCTCCATTTTTGCAGGTTATAAACCATGGGATCAATCAATCTGTCATGGATGGTGCTTTTGAAGCAGCTTTAGATTTCTTCAAACTGCCAAGTGAGATAAAGGAAGAGTTTGCATCAGACGACCTTCGACAGCCTGTTAGATATGACACCAGCTCAAAGGATGGCATTAGTATGTCAAGGGCATTCCTAAAGCATTATGCCCATCCCCTCAGTGATTGGATGCAATATTGGCCAGAAAAGCCACCAATCTACAGGTAAAAGATCATCTTACAAAATCTACTTACATTCTCAAACTACAGAACTAAATGTGTGTGTGTTTCTGTAAGAGCCAGAATAACTCCATTTTTGTTTACTGAAAACAGGAAACACATGGGAAATTTTGCTGTTGAAGTAAGGAGGGTGGCTTTGCAGCTCATGGAGGCAATACTTGAAGGCCTGGGATTGGGCAAGGATTACCAACATGAGAAATTTGAAGAAGGATTGCAGCTAATGTCAGTGAATTGCTACCCTAAAGAATCAGAAGGTGATGTGGCGATAGGGCTGGCACCGCATTCTGATTACGGATTCCTTACCATCTTGCTCACAAGTTGTCGGGGCCTGGAGGTCGTTGATCGCAACAGCAACAGCTGGAAAGTGGTACAGCAACTTCCACATGCATTGAATGTCCACGTAGGAGACCACATGGAAGTTCTGAGTAATGGTCGAGTAAAGACTGTTGTGCACCGTGCTCTTCTGAATCCTGAAGAAGAAAGGATCTCTATAGCTAGCATCCTTGGTTTTGCACTGCATGAGAAGGTCGCATGTGCCAAAGAGCTAGTGGATGAACAAAATCCCAAAAAGTACAAAGAGAGCAGTTTCAACGACTTTCTAGATTTTCTCACAAGTAATATGGACAACAAGGACAGGAACTTTCTTGGGAGCATTAGGATGTGAGGAGCATAATTACTAATTGAGGTATAATCTTTACTTGAAGCCCCAAAGCAGATGCTATGAGAAGCTCTACGCTTACAAAGATTCCCCCTGTCTGTTTGGATTACTTATCTGTAATAGTTCTAAATCATGTATCGGTAGTTTGTTCCCATGTTTTTTTTTTCCCTTTCATCGTTATATTGTAACTGGTCTGTAACAGGTAAAGAAAAATCCACCATGTAAATTTATCCAGTACGATGTATTGTACTATGTTAAAACTTTCATGTTACATGGATGAATTACTTTCTTCTTTGAAAGAAAACTGTAGGGGAAGCCGTAATGAATTCTCCCTCACTTCCTTCAATGTTTTGACTCTACATGCCACATGAATGGATATATGTCACTTTGATATCGGCATGCCACTTGTAATAGTACCACTCCTGACAGATGTCAGCTTTTAGTTTGCCAGTCTCTCCCTTCGTGACATACTTAGTTTAGTGGTTTAATTGTTTTGCAAATTTTCCAGAGGAAACCAAATCGAAAGTTAAACTCCGACTCGGTCTCGAACACCAGCAAAATTCAGTTAGAAAGGAGATGGTAACCCAACCAAAGTCCAAACTAACGTCACTAAACTCATATCAATCCTTGGCAAGGCTGGTCCCCCTAATGCGGGATTAAAGTAGCATGAATGCGGTTTCATTCTGGTTCCTAAAATGTAGGGTTGGGAAATGGAAGAGGAATATGAAGATGAAGAGGAACCTTCCTTAGCAGCACATTCTGAGTGCCAAGTGCCCAATTGGAGTGGTAATAGGGGAATTGTCCTGGAGAGCGCCTAAACCCTGCCTCCAGAGACCCCAACTTGGTAGATGTTGGCATATATACTACTAGGAAAACTAAAGAATTGAAGGACCATGCGATCCATTGCAAGCTTACACACCAAAAACTCTGCATAAATAGTTAAATACGCTACGCCCTCGTCCTGTCGTCCACCTTCCTTCGGACCACAACCTCTTCCTGCCCGCTGTTGGCGGCTACAAAAACGCCTCGAGAAGGACCCGTCTACGGGGAGCTCGGCATCGGCGGGGGTGAGCGGATCTAAGAGACACCGGCGCCATACCGTGCCCAGAGAGTTAGAAGTAGCGGGGAGATAGGGCGGCTCCTACTAACCCGCGCGGTGCCGTTGCCGAGGAAGCAGATGCAGACAAGGTGTAATATGGGGAGGCGTCGGGACGTACCAGTACCGGCGGCGAGATCCCGGGCCGCTGCGCTGCCGCCACACACCGGCCGTTGAGGCATTTCGGCGGCGTGTCACTGGAATCGCCTGCGCCGGTAATGCTTCCGATCTTCCCAGCAATGGCCGCAAATCCGGGCTGGCCTGGAATGAACTCGAGAGTTGGGCTGGGCCTGAATCCAAAGCCTTTCCACGACAGGCCGCCTACTAGCGAAGAGCCCCTCCCTTGTGTCTATAGCAAATTCGGGGTACCATTAGAAAAAGACCCAACTTTAAGAAGGGAAACATCTTCCTCGCATTAAATGAGCGATTGACACGTGGCAGATGTAGGACGCAAGCGCGCAACAACCAGCCACGCGGGCGAGAGGGCATGCAAGAAGTACAGCGCGGGACGCGCGCACAACTACGCTCGAGCGAGTATACATCCGCGCGGACGAGTACATCGAGGTTTCGTCCATCCACGAGAGGTAGCTAGCAGGAGCACAACTTTCTGAGATCCAATTTTGTAAACGTGATGACGTATATCACGTGCACTATATCAAAGTACAAGTACAACTCAATGAACATCTAACTACACTTGCGTATAACACACGAGTACAGTTGCACACACAGGTGAGTACAAATACAATAACGCACACGAGCAGTCTGATCAGCGCACACGAGTAAATCTGATCGCGCACACGAACGAGTACACGTACAGTCGCGCACACGAGTAAGTACAGTCGCGTACACGAACGAGTACAGGTACACTCGCGCACACGAGTAAAGGAAAAAATGCAGCAAATACATTCAAAACAGAAATACTAATCAGTTAGGTACACACCACGAGTATAACCATAGTAGTATAGGAAGTACAAAAAAAGTATCTTAAAACCTATCAACATGGGATCTAGTTTTAAAAATCTCGACGAGAGGGTCTCAAAAGTGAAAACGGTTCGTAATTTAAACTTACGGTTCTCAAGATATTTCATTTTGAAAAAACGAATCTAGGAAAAAAAAGGGAAAAACTGACACAACCCAGCTCCCATGTCTTCTCTCTCCTTTCTCATCCCTACCTTGCTTCCCCTTGCGACACGTGGCGACCAGGGAGATCACTTCCCAAGAATTTTCTGGCACCACAGCGCGCCACTTGTCGCGTGCGGAGCGAGTTGTCTTCCCTTCGCGAAGATCGGCCTTTTTCTAACGATTTCGCAAATTCGGCGATTCCTATACCCTCGTTGCGTCTGTTAGGGCATCTCCAACGGACGACGCATAACGGACGTGAGCGACCGTTTGCGTCCGCGGAGACCGAAAATGCGTGCAGGCCCTGCTCAAGCGAGGCGACGCATAAAGTGGCCGGGCCGTCAGCGGCGACGCAAACCTGGCCTAAATATGCGCCGAGTTTGCGTCTCCGCGGTCACGCCGATTGTCCGCCAAAACTTACGTCGGACCGGCGCGTCAGTGGCAGGGAGGCCGATAACATTCCCGCCAGTGGCCATTCCCCGCGCGAAAAATCAAAGTAGACCGGCGCCAGTAGTCCAGAAGCGATGGACGTCCTCGCCGCCGCAGCCCACAACCATGGATTAGGGAACCCTCGCACCAGCCGCCGCCACAGACTCCACCCATAGCCACGACCATAGCGACAATGGAGGCCGCAGGTCCGGCGGACGCAAAGCGTGCCGCCACTGGCTAAGAAGGGCTTCAATATGGTCCATTGCTGGGACAAGCTGAAGGGCGCGCAAAAGTGGCAGACAAGCTTTGCGGCCTACGATGAAGCTGTGAAGAATGGGACATCGGTTAACGTCGATGGCGAAGACGACGATCATGGCCATCATTGACAAGGGATTAACTCGTCAATGCCTACGTATTGTAGACTTAGGGTTTCGTAAGAAGTAGAGGGCAAGTTGATCTCGAAGGTTCAGCCGAACAAAGGTGCTCAACTCAATATTACGGTGGCTAGGTTACAATGATTCGGTCCTTTCTTTCACCCTCGACTTCCCATTTATAGGCGAAGCCGAGGCTTTTCCTTATCGTACAAGTTACAAATTGCCGGGCCGCGTTGGGCCTTTCCTTATATTGATACAAGTTTCCTACAATAACTCTAGCTAGCTTCCTAATCCGAGGACCTCCAACCTCCTGGGCCTCCAAAGCTTCGGGTCCATGGGCTTCCTGCTTTCCTGTGGACCTGGGGTACTTATTCGACATGCCCTGTAGGCATACCTATGTCAGTAGCCCCCAAGATTTTACTTGAGTCGTAGAGTCGAGTGAAATCTCCATCTTGTATCTGTTTAACAATACTTTCGATTTGTATTCAATTTTTACCCAATGTCTATATTGTACAGGGATAATGGTAAATGAGGCTGGTTCATCTGACGGATTAGGTACCAGTTAATTGCTCTCGTGGCAAGCCCGCATAAACCTATTTCAAGTTCAAGTTCCTGGACTCGAACCTGGGATACTGGTATAATTCAATACGTGCCGCTTCAGGACTTACCGTGAATCGAATTCTAGCTATTTTATCGAGTACCCAACGCGTCCGTCGGGATTTTTTTCACATCTGTTGATGTGGATAAGGTGGGAGAACGCATTCCTGTGCGATTCCACGCCACACAGGACGTATCCTGGGGTCTTACCTTCGTAACCCCTTTTGCGAGTCACGACATTTAGAGTTTTTATCGCAGCAGGCGCGCTCTGAGAATATATTGTCGAGTACCTTTGAGCGACTGATGGAATACTCCATTTCTTCGGGTTGATGTACTATATTGAATAATATGTTGACTCCCGATAGGAGTACATGACGAGTTACATGTAACTCGAAGATGTACGTAGATTGATTAAGATTCCTCGGCTTCATTCTATATTGTCTTGTCAATATTCTTTCTTTCTACTTCCGATGGAAGTAGCCCCCGAGGCTACATCCGAGTGTTTGCACTTAGGTGTAGGCTCAACTTTTGCTATTTAACCAACTCTATATTTTCATCATCATTACTTCGTTTTATCAGGAGTATATTCAACACTAGCCGATAAGAGTAGCCCCGAGCATATGGACGGGTGCTTGCGGTGGACATAGGCTCCCGATTTGTACTTCTGACCATATATTGTCTTGGCAACTCGAAGATTTATTCAATCATGACGTCGATGCTGACGAAAAACCATGTGTTGTCACCTCGGGAAGACACGTCTGCCAGTGGACCACTGTTTTGTGGGTCCAAAATCTCTGCTCTTTCCCCACGTCGCGCAAGTGGGCTTGCACGTTCTCCGACATTCTCGGCACGCTCGCAGTAACTTCCTTATTTCCAAAATAAACAGTAAACAAAGTAGCTATCATTATTATTCTCATCATCAAATATAGGAGGCATAATATAATCATAATAAACTTTATCCTCCATAGTAGGTGGCACCAAAATATCACTATCATTATAATCATCATAAATGGGAGGCAAAGTATCATCAAAGTAAATTTTCTCCTCCATGCTTGGGGGACTAAAAATATCATGCTCATCAAAACCAGCTTCCCCAAGCTTAGAATTTTCCATAGCATTAGCAACAATGGTGTTCAAAGCGTTCATACTAATATCATTGCTACTAGCATGCAAATAAGGTTCCATAGGTTTTTAAATTTTCGCATCAAACAATCCATGTCTTAACTCAGGAAATAGATTAAAAAGCTCACAGTTGTTTTCCATTATGCCTAACAAGTGTAAACAAGAAACAAAAAGATGCAATTGCAGGATCTAAAGGAAATAGCTTCGAGCACTCACACACCGGCAACAGTGCTAGGAAATAGCTTAGTAGTCGGAGGATGTGAATACCTTTTACCTTACCTCCCCAGCAACGGCGCCAGAAAATAGCTTAGTTGCCGGGGACCGGAGTGTGAGTGCCGTTTACCTTACCTCCCCGGCAACGGCGCCAGAAAATAGCTTGATGTCTACGCACGCTTCTATTCACGTAAACAGTGTTGGGCCTCCAAGAGCAGAGGTTTGTAGAACAGTGACAAGTTTCCCTTAAGTGAATCACCCAAGGTTTATCGAACTCGGGGAGGTAGAGGTCAAAGATATCCCTCTCAAGCAACCACTGCAATTAAGATACAAGAAGTCTCTTGTGTCCCCAACACACCTAATACACTTGTCAGATGTATAGGTGCACTAGTTCGGCGAAGAGATAGTGAAATACAAGTAATATGGATGAATATGAGTGGTAATAGCAATCTGAAATAAAGATGGCAGCGAGTAAACATGCAGTGGAATAGTAAATAAACGGAGATTCGATGTTCGGAAATAAGGCCTAGGGATCCTACTTTCACTAGTGGACACTCTCAACATTGATCACATAACTGAAACTACTCTACACTCTCTTGTTGGATAACAAACACCATTCATTGTGTAGGGCTACAAGAGCTCCCTCAAGCCGGAGTAAACAAGCTCCACAACATTCGGAATTCATATTTAAGTAACCTTAGAGTGCATGATAGACCATTGCAATTATACCGAGTACTAACATAGCATGCACACCGTCACCGTCAGGCTATGAAAGGGGGAATAGATCGCATCAATACTATCATAGTAATAGTTAACTTCATAATCTACAAGAGATCACAATCATAACCTACACCAAGTACTACATGATGCACACACTGTCAACATCACATCATGGAGGAGGAATAGACTACTTTAATAACATCACTAGAGCAGCACATAGATGATATTCAACTAGATCACAAAGAGAGAGATGAACCACATAGCTACGGTAGAGCCCTCAGCCTCGATGGAGAACTACTCCCTCCTCATCATAGGAGTCAGCAGCGTAGATGAAGATGGCGGTGATGTCGATGGAGATGCCTTCCGGGGGCACTTCCCCATCCCGGCGGCGTACCGGAACAGAGACTTCTGTCCCCCGAATCTTGGCTTCGCGATGGCGGCGGCTCTGGAACTTTTCTCGTATCGTGGCTTTCCTTTAGGGTTTTCGCGACGGAGGCTTTAAGTAGGCGGAAGGGCAGCCTCGGAGGGGTCATGGTGGGGCCACACCATAGGGGGCGCGCCCAGGGCCTTGGCCGCGCCGCCCTGGTGTGTGGGCCCCCCTGGCTCCCCTCTGGTCTCTCTCCGGTGTTCTGGAAGCTTCCGTGAAAAATAAGATGCTGGGCGTTGATTTCGTCCAATTCCGAGAATATTTCCTTACTAGGATTTACGAAACCAAAAACAGCAGAAAACGAAGCTGGCACTTCGGCATCTTGTCAATAGGTTAGTTCCGGAAAATGCATCAAAACGATATAAAGTGTGAACAAAACATGTAGGTATTGTCATAAAACTAGCATGGAACATCAGAAATTATAGATACGTTGGAGACGTATCAAGTAGCCCCTTCTGTAGGTAACTCAGAAAAATCTGCCAATTTACGTGAATGATCCTCAGATATGTACGCAACTTTCATTCAATTTGAGCTTCTTCATCTGAGCCTGTTAAGTGCCTCGGAAAAATTCGTCTTTACGGACTGATCTGTTTTGACAGATTCTGCCTTTTATTTCACATTGCCTCTTTTGCTATGTTGGATGGATTTCTTTGTTCCATTAACTTTCAGTAGCTTTGTGCAATGTCCAGAAGTGTTAAGAATGATTATGTCACCTCTGAATATGTGAATTTTTGATTATGCACTAACCCTCTAATGAGATTGTTTTGAGTTTGGTGTGGAGGAAGTTTTCAAGGGTCAAGAGAGGAGGATGATATAATACGATCAAGAAGAGTGAAAAGTCTAAGCTTGGGGATGCCCCCGTGGTTCATCCCTGTATATTTCAAGAAGACTCAAGCATCTAAGCTTGGGGATGCCCAAGGCATCCCCTTCTCCATCAACAACTTATCGGGTCACCTCTAGTGAAACTATATTTTTATTCCGTCACATCTTATGTGCTTTACTTGGAAGCGTCTGTATGCTTTTATTTTTGTTTTTGTTTGAATAAATTCGGATCCTAGCATTCTTTGTGTGGGAGAGAGACACGCTCATTGTTGCATATGAACACGGGTGTTCTTAGCTTTATTTTTAATGTTCATGGCGAAGGTTGAAGCGCCGTTCATTGCTATTTGGTTGGAAGCAGAAAATGCTTCATGTGGTAATTGGTATATTGTCTTGAATAATTTGATACTTGGCAATTGTTATGCTCAAATAGATCATGTTTAAACTCTTGCATCATGTACTTTGCACCCATTAATGAAGAACTACCATAGAGCTTGTTGAAATTTGGTTTGCATGATTGGTCTCTCTAAAGTCTAGATATTTTACGGTTGAGGTGTTTGAACAACAAGGAAGGCAGTGTAGAGTCTTATAATGCTTGCAATATGTTCTTATGTAAGTTTTCTTGTCTGTACCGGTTCATACTTGTGTTTGCTTCAAACAACCTTGCTAGCCAAAGCCTTGTACTGAGAGGGAATGCTTCTCGTGCATCCAAATCCTTGAGCCAAAAACTATGCCATTTGTGTCCACCATACCTACCTACTACATGGTATTTCTCTGCCATTCCAAAGTAAATTGCTTGAGTGCTACCTTTAAAATTCCATTCTATGCCTTTGCAATATATAGCTCATGGGAAAGTAGCTTAAAAACTATTGTGGTAAAGAATATGTCGTTTATGTATCTTATTTCTTATAAGTTGCTTGTTGAGCGGTAACCATGTTTAGGGGACGCCATCAATTTTGGTTGAATATCATGTGAGTTGCTATGCATGTTCGTCTTGTCTGAAGTAAGGGTGATTTGCCATGAGTTGTATGGTTTGAGTATGCATATTGTTAGAGAAGAACATTGGGCCGCTAACCAAAGCCATGTATCATGGTGGAAGTTTCAGTTTGGACATTAATCCTCAATCTCTTATGAGAATATTACATTGTTGAATGCTTAAGCATTAAAAGAGGAGTCCATTATCTGTTTTCTATGTTGTCCGGTATGGATGTCCTCAAGTTGAGATCTATCAAAAACGAGAAATCAAATGCGATCTATCTCCTTGGACCTTTGTACAGGCGGCATAGAGGTACCCCTTTGTGACACTTGGTTGAAACATATGTAATGCAATGAGAATCCATGGAAATCCAAGCTAATTAGGACAAGGTGCGAGCACTATTGGTATTCGATGCATGAGGCTTGCAACTTATAGGATGTCTTATGCATAACACATATGATTTATTACTACCGTTGACAAAATTGTTTCCATGTTTTCAAAATAAAAGCTCTAGCACAAAAATAGTAATCCATGCTTCCCTCTGCGAAGGGTCTTTCTTTTACTTTATGTTGAGTCAGTTTACCTACTTCTTTCCATCTTAGAAGCAAACACTTGTGTCAACTGTGTGCATTGATTCTTACATACTTGCTTATTTGCACTCATCATATTACTTTGTGTTGACAATTATCCATGAGATATACATGTTGAAGTTGAAAGCAACTGCTGAAACTTATATCTTCCTTTGTGTTGCTTCAAAACTTTCTACTAAGAATTTATTGCTTTATGAGTTAACTCTTATGCAAGACTTATTGATGCTTGTCTTGAAAGTACTATTCATGAAAAATATTTGCTATATGATTCAGTTGTTTAGTCATTATCTTTACCATTGCTCCGAATCACTTCATTCATCTCATATGCTTTACAATAGTATTGATCAAGATTATGATAGTAGCATGTCACTTCAGAAATTATCCTTGTTATCGTTTACCTACTCGAGGGCGAGTAGGAACTAAGCTTGGGGATGCTTGATACGTCTCAAATGTATCTATAATTTCTTATGTTCCATGCTAGTTTTATGACAATACTCACATGTTTTATATACACTTTATATCATTTTTATGCATTTTCCGGTACTAACCTATTAACAAGATGCCGAAGCGCCAGTTCCTGTTTTCTGCTGTTTTTGGTTTCAGAAATCCTACAAAGGAAATATTCTCGGAATTGGACGAAATCAACGCCCAGGGTCTTATTTTTCCACGAAGCTTCCAGAAGACCGAAGAGGATTCGAAGTGGGGCCACGAGGGGCCGACACCACAGGGCGGCGCGGCCAAGGAGGGGCCCACGCCGGCCTGTGGGGTGGGGCCCCCGTGCCTCCTCCGACTCTGCCCTTCCGCCTACTTAAAACCTTCGTCGCGAAAACCCTAGTACCGAGAGCCACGATACGAGAAAAGTTCCAGAGACGCCGTCGCCGCCAATCCCATCTCGGGGGATTCAGGAGATCACCTCCGGCACCTGCCGGAGAGGGAATCATCAGGAGGACTCTACATCATCATGCCCGCCTCCGGATTGATGCGTGAGTAGTTCATCCTTGGACTATGGGTCCATAGCAGTAGCTAGATGGTTGTCTTCTCCTCTTGTGCTATCATGTTTAGATCTTGTGAGCTGCCTATCATGATCAAGATCATCTATTTGTAATGCTACATGTTGTGTTTGGTGGGATCCGATGAATATGGAATACTATGTCAAGTTGATTATCAATCTATCATATATGTGTTGTTTATGATCTTGCATGCTCTCCGTTGCTAGTAGAGGCTCTGGCCAAGTTGATACTTGTAACTCCAAGAGGGAGTATTTATGCTCGATAGTGGGTTCATGCCTCCATTGAATCTGGAATAGTGACAGAAAGTTCTAAGGTTGTGGATGTGCTGTTGCCACTAGGGATAAAACATTGATGCTTTGTCTAAGGATATTTGTGTTGATTACATTACGCACCATACTTAATGCAATTGTCTGTTGTTTCCAACTTAATACTGGAAGGGGTGCGGATGCTAACCCGAAGGTGGACTTTTTAGTCATAGATGCATGCTGGATAGCGGTCTATGTACTTTATCGTAATGCCCTAAGTAAATCTCATAGTAGTCATCATGATATGTATGTGCATTGTTATGCCCTCTCTATTTGTCAATTGCCCACCTGTAATTTGTTCACCCAATATGCTATTTATCTTATTGGAGAGACACCACTAGTGGCTGTGGACCCGGTCTATTCTTTTACATCTGAAATACAACCTACGCAATCATTGTTCTCTGCTGTTCTTTGCAAACAAACATCATTCTCCACACCATACGTTTAATTCTTTGTTTACTGACAAGCCGGTGAGATTGACAACCTCACTTTGTTAAGTTGGGGCAAAGTATTTTGATTGTGTTGTGCGGGTTCCACGTTGGCGCCGGAATCCCTGGTGTTGCGCCGCACTACACTCCTTCACCAACAACCTTCACGTGTTCCTTGACTCCCTCTGGTTCGATAAACCTTGGTTTCTTGCGAGGAAAACTTGCTGCTGTACGCATCACACCTTCCTCTTGGGGTTCCGACGGACGAGTACTTTACCGTCACAAGGAAGCTACTTTACGCGCCGTTGCAATCCCTGCCGCGTCAACGGCACCCGCCCATAGACTCGGGGGCTTCGCACATGGGGAGCGCTTAGCGCACCCGAAAGAAGAAACCGACTCTACATCAAGCACAAGATTCAACAGATGATCAAGACATTCGGACGAAGATAACTTTAGTCCCCTGCCCGAAGCTTCACTTCGGCCGGACACTCGGGAGCTGCGATGTGGGCATAACCCTTCGGGTACTCGACATTGCCATACCCGGTGCAAACTATGAAGCTGGACCAGCACAAGGACTCGACAAGCTTGACCTGCACGCGCCTCAACTTGGACTACAAGGAAAGAAGACTCCAATACGAATCTTACTAGGACTCTTGTAAACCCTAGCTTGGGCTGATATATAAAGCCGGGCGGGGGCACCCCTTAGAGGGGATATTCGAAACACAAATCATAGAGGCGACACTCCTAGACACCGCAACCCGCGGATTAGAACTAGACTAGATCCAACAACTCCGCCTATGGCGGCCCACATACACATATTTTCATATCTTTGGATTGCTAGCGGGACGTAGCGATCCTCCACCGCGGGACGTGAACACTGGTACGTCGTGTACCGCCTCGCTCCGGAACTTCCGTCGTCGCCTTTCTCTAAAACCCAAGCCCCTCATGGTGGGCATTGCCGATGAACCGCCTCGTCATAGAGCTTCCCGTAGGTATCAACGCCTTCTCACCATCAAGTGGTACATCCGTGACGGTGTCAAGGTGGCCGACGATGGAGGCTCGCCGTCGATCTGAGAGGACCGAGGAGTCGATCGCGTTTTCTCCTGTATTTTGGAGGCTCTTTGTGCAATAGTTCATGCCATTAAAATGTATACCGCCTTTCCCGAAATGTATACCGCCTTAAATATGAGATGGAGCTTACCCTCCCTTCTTCAAGAAAAAAAAAGATAAAAGAACGAAGCGTGCATAAAAAGGTCGTGTAAATCGAGAAGGTTAGGTTCTTTGGAAAGCTAAGGCCCAACTCCATCTCCACTACCGGCCCGTATAATAAGTCGATTCGAGGCCAACTCCAACCTCTGACCGGTACAGTACAGATTCCTCTTATTTCGGCCTAGGGTAGAAAAAAAAGAAGTTTCGACCTGCGTCCGCCATCACGGAAGGATGTCGCTTTCGCCGAAGCGTGCGCGCCATCAGGCCATCGCTCCGGCTCCCTCTGCCGACGACAGGTCTCGATGGACGTCCCTGCACGCGGACATGGTCCGGCTCATCGGCTGGCGGGTGCTGCTGGCCGGAGACCTGCGGACTACGTCCGCTTCCGCGCCGTGTGCGCACAGCAGCGGTGGAGGACCGTCTGCCCGCGCGGCCAGGGTATCGCCGACCCGCGGTTCCATCCGCGCCGATGGAGGATCTCGCGGGAGCGGCATGGGCTCGGCCCCGGCGACGACGGCGAAACGCCGTCAACGTCTTCACCGGAGCCTCCGTGCGCCTTCGGCTTCCTCTTCTCGCTGACCATGCCGTCCTTCGATCGGTCGAGGGCCTCCTCCTAGTGCGCCGGGAAGGGCCGGGCCGACGCGACGTGCGCCTCCTCAATCCTTTCACCGGCGACGCCGCGGTTGCGGAGCTCTCGCCGTCCATACCCTATGGAACTTCATACCCATTCGAGCTATCCACGGAGGACGGCCGAACAAAGACATGGTACTACCAGCTGGGGCACGCTTACAAGACCCCAAACAGTCCATGGACACCAGCACCCCCATTGACACATAAACTCGTTTGAGTTGACTTAGTTTTATACCTCAAGCCAGCCAGGTGAATTGAAGATGCAACATCCAACCATTGCTCATCCTGATTGCCCTATTGTGTTTGCCAGAGACGGCCGGACCGAGGCAACATACATCTCCTCAACCCTTTCGATCACCGGCGACATTGCAGCTGCCGAGCTCTCACCCGTCATATCTACTGAAAGCGTCGACGGAGTCAGCGCCCAAGTGACACATAAAATCGCTCGAGTTAAAAAAAGGGCAGCCCGGTGCGTGAAGCTCGGTGAATTGAAGATATTGTGGGATTTTTAATTCGCTTGAGTTGATTTATTTTATTTTATACGTGAAGCTAGGTGAATTGAAGATATTGTGGGATTTTTAATTGTTCGTCAATTCCTGTGTAATGTGAGCATGTTGGTTTCCACTCTACACATGATTTTTTTATTTTCTACGTGAAGCTAGGTGAATTGAAGATATCGTGGGATTTTTAATTGTTCGTCAATTCCTATGTAATGTGAGCCTGTTGGTTTCCACTCTACACATGAATGCTGAAACAAAATCATATGTTGTTGCAGGTGAGTAAAATACTAGTAGATGGTAATTAATATTAAGGCCTGGAGGTGAAGAAGGATTAATTGTTAGTATAACGTATTGGTAACCTAGGCTGGCACGTACAACTTATTGTTAAATGATCTTTATGTAAAACTCATCACAACAAAAGACAAGAATATGAGTGTTGGTGGTTCAGATAAATATGATTTGGTAGCAAATGTAGTGACCATCAATCAGAGTCAGGTTGTCTGAACTATAATTCTCTAAACTGCTTCTATCGTACATTTAGGCAGGTGCGATGTTCAACCATTACTCATCCTGATTGCCCTATTGTGTCTGCATCATCTTAAACTAGCTAGTGGAGCTATATCCGATTCCAAACCAACCCAACAAGGTACTAGAGAAAAAATGATCAATGTTGCTTCTGGTTCAAAAGCGCTTTCCTCAACCCCTCCATCACAGACCGGATCCTCTCCGACATGATCTTCTGGTAAAGCCATCTCTGCGCTGCCTCGTCTAGCGGCCAGCCCTTACTTTCAAACGATGTCTTAGCTTATCGTTGCTGCTACCTGCTTTAAGCTCGGCAGATCAAATTCTACTGGTTCCCCCACAATAATTTGTATCTCCTTGCCGCAGATCGAGAGGCAATGGTGGACGGTGCCCAAAGAATGATTTCTCTGGCATGACCTACAGTCCAGCAGGGAGATAAGAAATCTTAGTTTTTTTTTTGACGGTGCAAATCTTAGTTTATCAAACGGAATACAGATGAACTAGAGCTGGGGGTCATGTAGTTCATGAACAAGCAAAAAAACCAAAATACACCATTGTAGCAATAAACCATATTTCATCAAGAGTACTATGTATAACATCTAACTTCAAATGTTCCTCATCAATGCAGTGCAAATCTAAGAGAAATAACACCGAAGAAGATTTTCATTTTACCAAAGAGAATGCGGATGAAATAGTGCTGGTGCAACTCATTGAATAAGAAAAGAAAGATCGACACACACAAAACTGTAGCAATATATCATCTTTAATTAAGAGTACTGTGTGCAACGTTTCATTTCAAATGTTCCTTGTCAGTGCAGTGCAAATCTGTAAAAAAAATGATGGTATCTCAGAGATACAGAGATTTCCATATACCTTTTCAAAACCAGTGTGAATAATAGGCAAAGCTACTGGGGTTACAGGTGCTCGCACAATAAGACTGGCAGTTGCCCACTTCAGTCGTCTGATTGGCTGGTGATCTTGGGCTTGAGGGAATGAATGCAACTGTTTGAATATGTCATGACGAAATTTACAATCAAATAAAGGCCAGTATTTGCAAACATAAGCACACCATCTGTTAATGACAGAATGACTGATACTGAAATGAAGAATATGATCAAAACAGGTCACCCAAGAGCCAAAAATTCACGTCCGTAATATTAATCTCTTTGAACATATTGGCAACATAGGCTGGCATGTACAACTTATTGTTATGTAAAACTCATCATAACAAAAAGACAAGAATATCAGTGCTGCTGGTTCAAATAAATATGATTTGGGTGCAAATATAGTGACCATTAATGACAGTCAAGTTGTCTGAACTCTAATTGTCCTAACTGCTTCTATCGTACATTTAGGAAGGTGCAATGTCCAACCATTACTCATCCTGTTTGCACCTATTGTGTTCGCATCATCTTAAACTAGCTAGTGGAGCTATTAGCTATATCTGATTCCGAACCAACACAACAAGGTACTGGAGAAAAAAATGGAGGCCCTCCGTCCTTGGCCCATTGTGGAAGAACAAAATGATCAATGTTGCTTCTGGTTCAGAAGCGTTTTCCTCAACCCCTCCATCACAGACTGAATCTTGTCCGACATCTTCTGGTAAAGCCATCTCTGCGCTGCCTCGTCTAGCCCCTCAGGTGTGATGGTCGGCCAGCCCTTCCTTTCAAACGATGTGTCTTGGGGTATCGTTGCTGCTTCCTGCTTTAAGCTCGGCAGATCAAATTCTACTGGTTCTCCCACAATAATTTGTATCTCCTTGCCGCAGAGGGGCAATGGTGGACGGCGCCCAAAGAATGATTTCTCTGGCATGACCTACAGTCCAGCAGGTGGATGTTAAAGTAGCACAAAAGAAATCTTAGTTTTATCAAAGGGAATAAGCTGGGAGTCATTAAGGGAGATGTTCATGAAAAAGTAAAAACCTGACACACAATACTATTGCAATAAATCACATTTCATTAAGAGTAGTATGTATAACATTTAACTTCAAATGTTCCTCACCAATCCAGTGCAAATCTAAGAGAAACAACAACGAAGAAGATTTTCATTTTATCAAAGAGAATGTGGATGAACTAGTGCTGGGAGTCATGCAATTCACTGAATAAGAAAAGAAATATCGACATACACCACTGTAGCAAAAATCATACAGTATTTCATTAAGAGTACTATGTATAACATTTAACTTCAAATGTCCTCATCAATGCAGTATAAATCTAAGAGAAATAACACCGGAGAAGATTTTTATTTTATCAAAGAGAATGTGCATGAACTAGTGCTGGGAGTCATGCAGTTCATTGAATAAGAAAAGAAAAATCGACATACACCACTGTAGCAATAAATCATACAGTATTTTATTAAGAGTACTATGTATAACATTTAACTTCAAATGTCCTCATCAATGGAGTGGAAATCTAAGAGAAATAACACCGAAGAAGATTTCCATTTTATCAAAGAGAATGTGGATGAACTAGTGCTGGGAGTCATGCAATTCATTGAATAAGAAAAGAAAGATCGACATGCACCACTGTAGCAATAAATCATAGTATAACATTTAACTTCAAATGTTCCTCATCAATGCAGTGCAAATCTAAGAGAAATAACACCGAAGAAGACTTTCATTTTACCAAAGAGAATGCTAATGAACTAGTGCTGGGAGTCAGGCAACTCATTGAATAAGAAAAAAAGATTGGCACACACCACTGTAGCAATATATCATCTTTCATTAACAGTACTGTGTGCAACTTTTGATTTCAAATGTTCTTTGTCAATGCAGTGCAAATCTAAAAAAACGATGGTATCTCAGAGATAAGAAAAATTTCCATTATACCTTTTCAAAACCAGTGTGAATAATAGGCAAAACTATTGGGGTTACAGGAGCTCGGATAATAAGACTGGCAGTTCCCCACTTCAGTCGTCTGATTGGCTGGTGATCTTGGGCTACTTTTCCTTCAGGGAATGAATGCAACTGTTTGAATGTGTCATGAGGAAATTTACAATCAAATAAAGGCCAGTATTTGTAAACATAAGCACACCATCTGTTAATGACAGAATAACTGATACTGAAATGAAGAATATGTGCATACCCAGCTGCCAGTGCTAAGCACTTCAAGGGCTTCATTCATATGCTCTTGATAAATTCCAGCCCCTCTTGTGATCGGCACACATTTTCCTGTGCATACAATTAGTTTTCAGTAGCAAAATCATCAAATTATGTGATACACATCTATGTTGACACTGCCTTGCAACAGAACCTGAAAATGCAAGAATAAAGAAAAAACACAAGCACTCAGCATCTAAAGTACCAATTGAACTAGAGGTCAGATGACATAGATGTTAGCTTATCATCGTTTATGTTATACTAGCACAAAGCAAGGCAAGCATCATATCATTTCATTTGATATATGTAGTAGTACTGAAAAAGAAACATGCAATTTCATGGTAAATGCATACTATATGGAAAATGTGAAATACAGAACAAATATACAGTAAGCAACAACATACATAGTGCTTGGAAAAGTTTGATGTTTTTTAGTTAACTTTCTAGAGCTAGTCTTGATAGTGAGTGTCATAAATTAGGACCTCTTAGGTAAACAAAATATCTATGACAGTTGTTAGCGGCTCTGTACACATGATGTGAGTTAGCATAGTAGCAACTCCAAACTACGACGGTATTTGCATTTTAAATGAAAACATATAAGTGAGAGCGAAAAGGCCTATTTATTAAATGGGGTTACCAGATGCTTAACTAAAGGATGCAATAAAATGGCACTGCTATAGCAACATTTCTTATCTTGAAATTGACTACAATCCACGCCGGAGCACGCTGCACAGCATGAGTTAGAACAAGCGAAAGTGATGTTTCGGGGAGATAACTAGGCCAACATGATGATATGTGACAATGTACCATACTGAGTATCATAATACGCAATATAAATAATAAAGAAGCACAAGGAGCCTCACCGACTCTAAACATGTAAGACATGAATGCATTTCTGAAGCAGATATCCTCAGCTGTCAACACCCATCTTGCAAGCTTCGCATCTGTAATAGGAAACCCTTGAATCCCCACATAAACGGGTCATCTATCCTGTACAAAAAGTACAAGTACAGGATAGCCTCGAGGTTACCAAAACTCCGGACACACAAGAAGCGTATATAGAAAACAATATATGCCGCACTAGTTCGTAACATCTGGCACCTATCCATGGCACGTGTACAATACACCAAATGCTAAGACAACACATCATATATAAGATAGATCTGTCTTGTCGATTGCATACACGGCTTCTAGAAAATCACGATTTCAATCTACACTAAGTCGATGTGGCATGTAAAAAAGAGAGCAATATGCGCCTTCGTGAAATTTAACTAAAATTTCAACACTTAAATTGAAACCCAACATGTGGACGCCTGCTGGCCGATGAGGTTTGTCGAAAACTCTGAATTATAACTGCAGAGTATCTGAGTTCTAATAATGGTTCATAGAAATCCACTACTCATGCTGTTGACCAATAAACCCCAATGAACAGACACGACTGAATGCAATAGCATCAATCCTAAAAGTAAATGGCATCAGCGAAGGGCTCTATTTGCAGGTTACCGACCCACGCAATTTGCACAGATTCGCAACCGGGTGCTGCCACAAGGACAGATCAGAATACTCGCACAAACAGCAACTCCGATCTCTCCGCCTAAATCTAGCTCGAAGCCATTAACAGTAAGAGTAATACGCGGGGTGGCGGGGCGAGAGAGCGGAGACATACGTGGACATGTGGTTGCTGACGGTGAGGAGCGGCGTGCCGGGGGGCCGCGACTTGACGACGCGGTGGAGGGCGTCGGCGTTGTGGACGGTGGTGGTGTTGAGCAGCGCCATGTACGCCTTGGCGACGGTGCCGATGGCGCCGATCACCGCGGCGCGCGGGACGCCGCCCAGGTGGCCGGCGCGCCCCGCCCACCGCAGCGTCCGCGCCGCCGCCGCCGCCGCAGCGTCGGCTGACGCCGCCATCTTTTTACCCTCTTTGTCCTTTCTTCTCGCGTGTTTTTTTTTCCTTCTGCTCCTCTGCTGCCGTGTTGGTCGTGGACGGCGGCGGGCAGCGACCCTTTTTCTGCGGCGTGGGCCGCGCTCGGGCGGTGACCTGGGCCCGGCCCGTATCAAGTTCAACAAAACTCTTGTGTTCGATCGTGGGCCGACCTGCCAGCGGTTATTAGGCCTCCCGAATTTGACGTGAACTGGAGAGGATGTACTACAATGTTCTAGGGGAAGACTGGATAAGCTGTTCCGTTTACTTACAGTTAACCCGAGTGCTAAAAAGTGCACGAGTGCTATTTAAACTTAGAAAATGCAAAGCATCACAGATGCCATATGTTTCAGTCCCAAGACAGGTGGCTTCACACGAACCACCAGCCAAAGCATCCAAACCCTGGAACTTGAACACCTTATAACCAAGTAAAAGAAAAACATGGCAGAAAGTTCCATGGTGGACACGTCTGCTGCAAGATAGTAAGCACGGACGAGGCTCATCCACATCCACGGTCTCTGCTACTACAAAGTTTATTGCCACTAATTGGTAACAGGGCAGCCTACGAGAAGCGCCAGAAATAGCTTTTTTTCGGTGGCACTGCACCAAACAATGAGCTAACCAAAGCTTCCATTCAGATTCAGACCGGCAGCAGCTTCTAGTGCCCTCCATCAGCCCCTCCTGGACAGGCACCAGAAACACAAACGGAAGCAAGTTGCCGCTGTTATTCCCATACGATGCTTGTAGTTGAGTCACACGAAAAATCCCCAGTTGCACTTCAACGCGTAAGCAGGAAGAAAGAGTGCAGTGGACGAGAGCGACGCCACCATCCGGGACACTGCCAAAATCAAGCTTTTTCGGACCCTCATACTTGCACCAGGAATCCAGCGTCCATCAGCACAACCCTGGACAGCAGCAAAAACATTGGCAGAAAACAAGTTGTGTCCATATAAGATATTATCAGTATTGCCATTATTGTTGCCTAATCCCTAAACAAAAACCAATTGCATAACAGGAGGAAAAGAGTAGGATGGAAAAAACCGGCTGAGCCTGGAGCGTAGTGTTAAGATATAGTGTCAAGATACTCCAATTTGCTTATGCGGCGGCACACAGGCGACATGCACATTCCCAAGGTAGGACCCGCGAAGGAGCTTCCCCTGGACCAGTAATAATAAATATATTGCCAAGTGCATGCATGGATGGTGATGGATGGCTTGACCTCTCATTTGGAGTGATCATTGTCCAGGTGAGGAGGATCAGAATCTGTATACCGTACTGGTATGCCTGCAGAGGGATGCAGACAGTGGTTTCCTGGGTTACCTGGAATGGACCTGCCTATAAGTAGATGTTATCCCATAGGACAACACTTCACCCTGTTCTGATTCTGCATAGTAAGATTGGACTCTGGTGGTCAGTCAACATGTCTGATGACTCAAAGAGTATCCCTCCGGAACAGCTGCCATCGGATGACCTCCACCCGCCGCCAATGCCGGTGATCAACCTGGGTCACCTTATTCTTGAACCCGAAACACGATCCGGTGTGGTAGAAGATATCGCCAAAGCATGCCATGATCTCGGGTACTTCCAGGTATGCTCCCCGAGAACATTTCTTGTTTTTTTCCTTTTACCTTGTCATTTCTCCCACTGTCCAAACTCACATAGTTAACATTGCCACTTGTGCACACTGTGCTAGAATGTAGATCAAGGAAGCTGACCTGTACATGGAAAATGTGAGAAAATTAAACTAGATTTGCCATTGTAGAAACGTTCCAAAAAGGGCTAGGAGGACCTCCTTTCAAATACCGCAGACATATTTGTTAGTATACGCAGAAGATTCTTACAGGAGCATGGTTTGATGAGCTCCATTCCCACTTTTGGCCCCCAAATGAGGAGTTTGAGCTATGCATAATTAGGTGTATATAGAGTATAACAGACCGCACACATAATTGTACGAGACAATGGCGACTGTCTGAAACTAGATCAAATGGAGGACGACCAGTTCCTTTATGTCGCTTGGTTGCAGGGAAACTGACAAATAGAATGAAGCGAAAAGTTCAAACCCATTTCGCCACTCAGTAGTCCAGTATTCATGGGAATGACAAAACTACTAGTTGAAGCTCACTTTAGTACTCACAAATGGTAGATATTCCTATACTTGTCGCATTCTTCATATTTTTTCTTTATGTGCATATATCCAGAAAGCATTGCGCTTTATGTAAATTTCTTTTTATCTGTAAATCCGTCTTCATTAATTTAATGTACAATATGTAACAGAAAGCTTCTACAGTCCATATGCACAAGCATATGTTTCTTCATTATTAGTCAACAGTTGGTCAAAGTTCTAAACCTGTAACAAAGTCTAAGCTTACTCATTAATGGCTGGTTTAACTCTAGTTCCTGGGTCCATGTAGGCACAACAAGGAAGCGAACAGTATTGCTGTGGTTTGTTTTCTGACAAAGGTGATCTTCCATTAATGGAAATAAAAAAACCAATTGATATAAAATGTGCCTTATGTGCATATAAAAATGCTCAAGCTTCAAGTTTCAGTGTTTCACACATAAGGGATGTCAAGGTTCTCAAGGATTAATGATTAAAACATATGAGAAAAGAAAAGAATTCGTCAGAATGTTTCTTCTTCTGATTAAGTAACTACATAATAGGATAACTTAAGCTACTGTGTTTTCCTAGAACCCTTGTTGGACACTAACTAGCAGGTGGTAAGCAAAGAAAGAAAGCTTATATGTGTATCCAGTCTCTGATGATTCCTCCATTTTTGCAGGTTATAAACCATGGGATCAATCAATCTGTCATGGATGGTGCTTTTGAAGCAGCTTTAGATTTCTTCAAACTGCCAAGTGAGATAAAGGAAGAGTTTGCATCAGACGACCTTCGACAGCCTGTTAGATATGACACCAGCTCAAAGGATGGCATTAGTATGTCAAGGGCATTCCTAAAGCATTATGCCCATCCCCTCAGTGATTGGATGCAATATTGGCCAGAAAAGCCACCAATCTACAGGTAAAAGATCATCTTACAAAATCTACTTACATTCTCAAACTACAGAACTAAATGTGTGTGTGTTTCTGTAAGAGCCAGAATAACTCCATTTTTGTTTACTGAAAACAGGAAACACATGGGAAATTTTGCTGTTGAAGTAAGGAGGGTGGCTTTGCAGCTCATGGAGGCAATACTTGAAGGCCTGGGATTGGGCAAGGATTACCAACATGAGAAATTTGAAGAAGGATTGCAGCTAATGTCAGTGAATTGCTACCCTAAAGAATCAGAAGGTGATGTGGCGATAGGGCTGGCACCGCATTCTGATTACGGATTCCTTACCATCTTGCTCACAAGTTGTCGGGGCCTGGAGGTCGTTGATCGCAACAGCAACAGCTGGAAAGTGGTACAGCAACTTCCACATGCATTGAATGTCCACGTAGGAGACCACATGGAAGTTCTGAGTAATGGTCGAGTAAAGACTGTTGTGCACCGTGCTCTTCTGAATCCTGAAGAAGAAAGGATCTCTATAGCTAGCATCCTTGGTTTTGCACTGCATGAGAAGGTCGCATGTGCCAAAGAGCTAGTGGATGAACAAAATCCCAAAAAGTACAAAGAGAGCAGTTTCAACGACTTTCTAGATTTTCTCACAAGTAATATGGACAACAAGGACAGGAACTTTCTTGGGAGCATTAGGATGTGAGGAGCATAATTACTAATTGAGGTATAATCTTTACTTGAAGCCCCAAAGCAGATGCTATGAGAAGCTCTACGCTTACAAAGATTCCCCCTGTCTGTTTGGATTACTTATCTGTAATAGTTCTAAATCATGTATCGGTAGTTTGTTCCCATGTTTTTTTTTTCCCTTTCATCGTTATATTGTAACTGATGCATGTAACAGGTAAAGAAAAATCCACCATGTAAATTTATCCAGTACGATGTATTGTACTATGTTAAAACTTTCATGTTACATGGATGAATTACTTTCTTCTTTGAAAGAAAACTGTAGGGGAAGCCGTAATGAATTCTCCCTCACTTCCTTCAATGTTTTGACTCTACATGCCACATGAATGGATATATGTCACTTTGATATCGGCATGCCACTTGTAATAGTACCACTCTGACAGATGTCAGCTTTTAGTTTGCCAGTCTCTCCCTTCGTGACATACTTAGTTTAGTGGTTTAATTGTTTTGCAAATTTTCCAGAGGAAACCAAATCGAAAGTTAAACTCCGACTCGGTCTCGAACACCAGCAAAATTCAGTTAGAAAGGAGATGGTAACCCAACCAAAGTCCAAACTAACGTCACTAAACTCATATCAATCCTTGGCAAGGCTGGTCCCCCTAATGCGGGATTAAAGTAGCATGAATGCGGTTTCATTCTGGTTCCTAAAATGTAGGGTTGGGAAATGGAAGAGGAATATGAAGATGAAGAGGAACCTTCCTTAGCAGCACATTCTGAGTGCCAAGTGCCCAATTGGAGTGGTAATAGGGGAATTGTCCTGGAGAGCGCCTAAACCCTGCCTCCAGAGACCCCAACTTGGTAGATGTTGGCATATATACTACTAGGAAAACTAAAGAATTGAAGGACCATGCGATCCATTGCAAGCTTACACACCAAAAACTCTGCATAAATAGTTAAATACGCTACGCCCTCGTCCTGTCGTCCACCTTCCTTCGGACCACAACCTCTTCCTGCCCGCTGTTGGCGGCTACAAAAACGCCTCGAGAAGGACCCGTCTACGGGGAGCTCGGCATCGGCGGGGGTGAGCGGATCTAAGAGACACCGGCGCCATACCGTGCCCAGAGAGTTAGAAGTAGCGGGGAGATAGGGCGGCTCCTACTAACCCGCGCGGTGCCGTTGCCGAGGAAGCAGATGCAGACAAGGTGTAATATGGGGAGGCGTCGGGACGTACCAGTACCGGCGGCGAGATCCCGGGCCGCTGCGCTGCCGCCACACACCGGCCGTTGAGGCATTTCGGCGGCGTGTCACTGGAATCGCCTGCGCCGGTAATGCTTCCGATCTTCCCAGCAATGGCCGCAAATCCGGGCTGGCCTGGAATGAACTCGAGAGTTGGGCTGGGCCTGAATCCAAAGCCTTTCCACGACAGGCCGCCTACTAGCGAAGAGCCCCTCCCTTGTGTCTATAGCAAATTCGGGGTACCATTAGAAAAGGTAAACACTATCTATCGGAGTCCGATGGAAGAGAATTCTCGGACCTCTCCAACGACGTCCATTTCGTTGGGATCCAACGGACTGGGTTTCCACTTGATTTTTTTTTTCGTTAACCGTGCAGGTTCGCCAACCAAAAATCCCGAAACTTCTGGTCATAAACACCTTCCAGATCTACCCCAAATCTCGTTCAAAAAAAGATCTACCCCAAATCACGCCGCCGAGCAACTCGCCTCCTCATCGCTCTGCTCTGGGAAATCATCGTACCAATTGCTCCAGCCGTGCCGCTTGTTTCCCTCGAGATCGTCACCTCCCCCTGCACCTCACTCACTCGTGCGCCGGCAACACGCGCGGCGCTCCGCCGCGAGCAGATGTCGTTGGGGCATCACAAACGGGCGGTTTGCGCAGGTGGTGCGAGAGACGACTTAACCATGCCGTCTAAGCTACCATCCGGCGACCAAATCTGCAGGCCATAGACTGCTTCCACTGCTCACTTCAGCGACTACACGATCCGGGGAGAGAAGGTAACAGGAACAGACCTAGGTCCCCATGTTTGCCTAGTTTCAGAATTTTCTGAACACCCGATCCTTTTAGTCCTCTGCTATTTGAGATTGTGAAACCAAATTTAACATCCGGTCATATATTTTGCATCTTCTAGGTTGTAGATGTTTACGTGGTAGTATTAGTCATGTTCATGTTGCTACAAACTTTTTTTCTACTTGCATGTATGCTTCATAGCCGATTTGTATACCATACACCGAAGCTCCCATGGTACGCATGTACATCTGGTCAGCGATGGCAGAAGGTCCAGCAAGCTCCACCAACTAATATCAGGTTTAAAAAAAAAACTAATATCAAGTTCCCATGTAGCTCTATATTTCAGTTTCTATGGTTTGAATTACAAGCCTAGCTACAAACATACCACTTGATCCACTGATTATTTGTTCGTATGATTTAGGCTCACAATATTCACTTGTTTTACTCACAGTTTTGATTACCTACATCTTTGCAGCGTCATGGTATTTTTAGTTTATAAATTTATATGCTTCCACTAGGTTCATAAATAATTAACTGCTAAAGAGATTCGGTGCTTCATATATATGCAATATGTGCTTCTCATGTCTAGATCAATTGATTGGCACGACAGCCATGCTTCATAAGTTTGTATCCATGCTTCAGTACCCAGAATTTGTCCGGAAGCATCCCCATTTGCAAAAATCGTAATTTCTATAGTGCTTGTGCGAGTTATATATGCTATGATGGCATCAAATCGCTGCTTAAGTTTTTCTACTTGATTTTTTTCCTTCAACTTGTGCCATTGTGTGGTGCTCTCATTGTACAGTAATTTTGCTTCAACGGCTATGAGTATGTGCTTCCAATGATGGCATCAAATCGCTGCTTTACGCCGGCCAAGTTTTTATACTTGATTTTTTTCTTCAACTTGTGCCATTGTGTGATGCTCTCGTCGTATAGTAATTTTGCTTCAACGACTATGAGTCTGTGCTTCCACTGTGTGTGTTTGCTTCACTGGTGCTTCAACATTTCTTAGTGCTAGGGTGTGCTTTGTGTTACTAAGTGATGCTTCTATTATATAAACATAATTTTGTCTAACCTGATTCTGGTTGTATAGGCAGTGATGTTGCTATACTGCCGAGTACGCCGCAGCTGGGACACAAATGCCTTATTGAGGAGGATCTTGCAGCGCATGGGAGATCATCCAGGATCAACCCATACAACGGTCAATAATACTGGTTAGGGAGAAGTGAGAAAAGTGTTGTTGTAATAGTGTTTAAATCTGTCACTACAAGAGTTGTGATTATTTGTTTAAATCAAATAATGTGTATATTGCTTCGTGTTTCATGTCGTGCTTCCACATATTTTTTGCGAAGAAAATATTTGCATCAGATTGAAATTTGTTTTCGTTGCATCAAAAGATGTATTAATAGATCAAAAATACTAGCATGTATAAATAAATATTTCTATTGGTTGTAGAAAAAATATTCCATGATGCGAACAATATGTCACTAGCGCCACAAAAATGATGCTTCTATTTGTCAAGATGAGTGCTTTCTTGATCCAAAAACATGTCGCCATTTTAAATGAATGGAGGTTGAAAAATGTTGATTTCATCGATCAAGATGAATGCTTCAGTCATCAAGAAAAATGCATATTGAAAATACAAATGTTAATTATTTTTTACATTTATTTTGTTGGAAACGAATTACTAGAAGCATGCTCCCATTATTTTTGAAGCATATTTATATTTAGTTTGAAACATCAAATAATATTGAACACAAAATTTGCTTGGAACCAAATAAGGAAACGGATTGATCTGCTCGAAAACACGGTTTATTAGAATAATTAGTTGCCTAAAAATCTGAATCATTTTAGGAAGCATTTAGTACGAAACAAATTAGAATTCACAATTACTTCGGATCCCCAGATCTGTTTCACAAAAATATGAAATCTGGCCCACGATTTGTGGAGGTAGTCACGCGCGGGGATGGTTCATAATTGGGACGGCTTCAACATCGTGCGGCCATGGTCTACTCGATCCTACGGCCACAGCCAGGTCCAATGGGAAGCAATCCGTCGGGTTCCGATTCCTAGCACTGCCCATTAGAAAAAGACCCAACTTTAAGAAGGGAAACATCTTCCTCGCATTAAATGAGCGATTGACACGTGGCAGATGTAGGACGCAAGCGCGCAACAACCAGCCACGCGGGCGAGAGGGCATGCAAGAAGTACAGCGCGGGACGCGCGCACAACTACGCTCGAGCGAGTATACATCCGCGCGGACGAGTACATCGAGGTTTCGTCCATCCACGAGAGGTAGCTAGCAGGAGCACAACTTTCTGAGATCCAATTTTGTAAACGTGATGACGTATATCACGTGCACTATATCAAAGTACAAGTACAACTCAATGAACATCTAACTACACTTGCGCACGAGCAGGTACAGTCGCGCACACGAGTAAGTACAGTCGCGCACACGAACGAGTACACGTACAGTCGCGCACACGAGTAAGTACAGTCGCGTACACGAACGAGTACAGGTACACTCGCGCACACGAGTAAAGGAAAAAATGCAGCAAATACATTCAAAACAGAAATACTAATCAGTTAGGTACACACCACGAGTATAACCATAGTAGTATAGGAAGTACAAAAAAAGTATCTTAAAACCTATCAACATGGGATCTAGTTTTAAAAATCTCGACGAGAGGGTCTCAAAAGTGAAAACGGTTCGTAATTTAAACTTACGGTTCTCAAGATATTTCATTTTGAAAAAACGAATCTAGGAAAAAAAAGGGAAAAACTGACACAACCCAGCTCCCATGTCTTCTCTCTCCTTTCTCATCCCTACCTTGCTTCCCCTTGCGACACGTGGCGACCAGGGAGATCACTTCCCAAGAATTTTCTGGCACCACAGCGCGCCACTTGTCGCGTGCGGAGCGAGTTGTCTTCCCTTCGCGAAGATCGGCCTTTTTCTAACGATTTCGCAAATTCGGCGATTCCTATACCCTCGTTGCGTCTGTTAGGGCATCTCCAACGGGACGACGCAAACGGACGCTGAGCGACCGTTTGCGTCCGCGGAGACCGAAAATGCGTCTGGGCCCTGCTCAAGCGAGGCGACGCAAAGTGACCGGGCCGTCCGCGGCGACGCAAACCTGGCCTAAATATGCGCCAGGTTTGCGTCTCCGCGGTCACGCCGATTGTCCGCCAAAACTTACGTCGGACCGGCGCGTCAGTGGCAGGGAGGCCGATAACATTCCCGCCAGTGGCCATTCCCCGCGCGAAAAATCAAAGTAGACCGGCGCCAGTAGTCCAGAAGCGATGGACGTCCTCGCCGCCGCAGCCACAACCATGGATTCCGAGGGAACCCTCGCACCCGCCGCCGCCACAGACTCCCCCCATAGCCACGACCATAGCGACAATGGAGGCCGCAGGTCCGGCGGACGCAAAGCGTGCCGCCACTGGCTAAGAAGGGCTTCAATATGGTCCATTGCTGGGACAAGCTGAAGGGCGCGCAAAAGTGGCAGACAAGCTTTGCGGCCTACGATGAAGCTGTGAAGAATGGGACATCGGTTAACGTCGATGGCGAAGACGACGATCATGGCCATCATTGACAAGGGATTAACTCGTCAATGCCTACGTATTGTAGACTTAGGGTTTCGTAAGAAGTAGAGGGCAAGTTGATCTCGAAGGTTCAGCCGAACAAAGGTGCTCAACTCAATATTACGGTGGCTAGGTTACAATGATTCGGTCCTTTCTTTCACCCTCGACTTCCCATTTATAGGCGAAGCCGAGGCTTTTCCTTATCGTACAAGTTACAAATTGCCGGGCCGCGTTGGGCCTTTCCTTATATTGATACAAGTTTCCTACAATAACTCTAGCTAGCTTCCTAATCCGAGGACCTCCAACCTCCTGGGCCTCCAAAGCTTCGGGTCCATGGGCTTCCTGCTTTCCTGTGGACCTGGGGTACTTATTCGACATGCCCTGTAGGCATACCTATGTCAGTAGCCCCCAAGATTTTACTTGAGTCGTAGAGTCGAGTGAAATCTCCATCTTGTATCTGTTTAACAATACTTTCGATTTGTATTCAATTTTTACCCAATGTCTATATTGTACAGGGATAATGGTAAATGAGGCTGGTTCATCTGACGGATTAGGTACCAGTTAATTGCTCTCGTGGCAAGCCCGCATAAACCTATTTCAAGTTCAAGTTCCTGGACTCGAACACAGGATACGGTATAATTCAATACGTGCCGCTTCAGGACTTACCGTGAATCGAATTCTAGCTATTTTATCGAGTACCCAACGCGTCCGTCGGGATTTTTTTCACATCTGTTGATGTGGATAAGGTGGGAGAACGCATTCCTGTGCGATTCCACGCCACACAGGACGTATCCTGGGGTCTTACCTTCGTAACCCCTTTTGCGAGTCACGACATTTAGAGTTTTTATCGCAGCAGGCGCGCTCTGAGAATATATTGTCGAGTACCTTTGAGCGACTGATGGAATACTCCATTTCTTCGGGTTGATGTACTATATTGAATAATATGTTGACTCCCGATAGGAGTACATGACGAGTTACATGTAACTCGAAGATGTACGTAGATTGATTAAGATTCCTCGGCTTCATTCTATATTGTCTTGTCAATATTCTTTCTTTCTACTTCCGATGGAAGTAGCCCCCGAGGCTACATCCGAGTGTTTGCACTTAGGTGTAGGCTCAACTTTTGCTATTTAACCAACTCTATATTTTCATCATCATTACTTCGTTTTATCAGGAGTATATTCAACACTGCTGATAAGAGTAGCCCCCGAGCATATGGACGGGTGCTTGCAGCTGGACATAGGCTCCCGATTTGTACTTCTGACCATATATTGTCTTGGCAACTCGAAGATTTATTCAATCATGACGTCGATGCTGACGAAAAACCATGTGTTGTCACCTCGGGAAGACACGTCTGCCAGTGGACCACTGTTTTGTGGGTCCAAAATCTCTGCTCTTTCCCCACGTCGCGCAAGTGGGCTTGCACGTTCTCCGACATTCTCGGCACGCTCGCAGTAACTTCCTTATTTCCAAAATAAACAGTAAACAAAGTAGCTATCATTATTATTCTCATCATCAAATATAGGAGGCATAATATAATCATAATAAACTTTATCCTCCATAGTAGGTGGCACCAAAATATCACTATCATTATAATCATCATAAATGGGAGGCAAAGTATCATCAAAGTAAATTTTCTCCTCCATGCTTGGGGGACTAAAAATATCATGCTCATCAAAACCAGCTTCCCCAAGCTTAGAATTTTCCATAGCATTAGCAACAATGGTGTTCAAAGCGTTCATACTAATATCATTGCTACTAGCATGCAAATAAGGTTCCATAGGTTTTTAAATTTTCGCATCAAACAATCCATGTCTTAACTCAGGAAATAGATTAAAAAGCTCACAGTTGTTTTCCATTATGCCTAACAAGTGTAAACAAGAAACAAAAAGATGCAATTGCAGGATCTAAAGGAAATAGCTTCGAGCACTCACACACCGGCAACAGTGCTAGGAAATAGCTTAGTAGTCGGAGGATGTGAATACCTTTTACCTTACCTCCCCAAAGAACGGCGCCAGAAAATAGCTTAGTTGCCGGGGACCGGAGTGTGAGTGCCGTTTACCTTACCTCCCCGGCAACGGCGCCAGAAAATAGCTTGATGTCTACGCACGCTTCTATTCCTGTAGACAGTGTTGGGCCTCCAAGAGCAGAGGTTTGTAGAACAGCAGCAAGTTTCCCTTAAGTGAATCACCCAAGGTTTATCGAACTCAGGGAGGTAGAGGTCAAAGATATCCCTCTCAAGCAACCCTGCAATTAAGATACAAGAAGTCTCTTGTGTCCCCAACACACCTAATACACTTGTCAGATGTATAGGTGCACTAGTTCGGCGAAGAGATAGTGAAATACAAGTAATATGGATGAATATGAGTGGTAATAGCAATCTGAAATAAAGATGGCAGCGAGTAAACATGCAGTGGAATAGTAAATAAACGGAGATTCGATGTTCGGAAATAAGGCCTAGGGATCCTACTTTCACTAGTGGACACTCTCAACATTGATCACATAACTGAAACTACTCTACACTCTCTTGTTGGATAACAAACACCATTCATTGTGTAGGGCTACAAGAGCTCCCTCAAGCCGGAGTAAACAAGCTCCACAACATTCGGAATTCATATTTAAGTAACCTTAGAGTGCATGATAGACCATTGCAATTATACCGAGTACTAACATAGCATGCACACCGTCACCGTCAGGCTATGAAAGGGGGAATAGATCGCATCAATACTATCATAGTAATAGTTAACTTCATAATCTACAAGAGATCACAATCATAACCTACACCAAGTACTACATGATGCACACACTGTCAACATCACATCATGGAGGAGGAATAGACTACTTTAATAACATCACTAGAGCAGCACATAGATGATATTCAACTAGATCACAAAGAGAGAGATGAACCACATAGCTACGGTAGAGCCCTCAGCCTCGATGGAGAACTACTCCCTCCTCATCATAGGAGTCAGCAGCGTAGATGAAGATGGCGGTGATGTCGATGGAGATGCCTTCCGGGGGCACTTCCCCATCCCGGCGGCGTACCGGAACAGAGACTTCTGTCCCCCGAATCTTGGCTTCGCGATGGCGGCGGCTCTGGAACTTTTCTCGTATCGTGGCTTTCCTTTAGGGTTTTCGCGACGGAGGCTTTAAGTAGGCGGAAGGGCAGCCTCGGAGGGGTCATGGTGGGGCCACACCATAGGGGGCGCGCCCAGGGCCTTGGCCGCGCCGCCCTGGTGTGTGGGCCCCCCTGGCTCCCCTCTGGTCTCTCTCCGGTGTTCTGGAAGCTTCCGTGAAAAATAAGATGCTGGGCGTTGATTTCGTCCAATTCCGAGAATATTTCCTTACTAGGATTTCTGAAACCAAAAACAGCAGAAAACAGGAACTGGCACTTCGGCATCTTGTCAATAGGTTAGTTCCGGAAAATGCATCAAAACGATATAAAGTGTGAACAAAACATGTAGGTATTGTCATAAAACTAGCATGGAACATCAGAAATTATAGATACGTTGGAGACGTATCAAGTAGCCCCTTCTGTAGGTAACTCAGAAAAATCTGCCAATTTACGTGAATGATCCTCAGATATGTACGCAACTTTCATTCAATTTGAGCTTCTTCATCTGAGCCTGTTAAGTGCCTCGGAAAAATTCGTCTTTACGGACTGATCTGTTTTGACAGATTCTGCCTTTTATTTCACATTGCCTCTTTTGCTATGTTGGATGGATTTCTTTGTTCCATTAACTTTCAGTAGCTTTGTGCAATGTCCAGAAGTGTTAAGAATGATTATGTCACCTCTGAATATGTGAATTTTTGATTATGCACTAACCCTCTAATGAGATTGTTTTGAGTTTGGTGTGGAGGAAGTTTTCAAGGGTCAAGAGAGGAGGATGATATAATACGATCAAGAAGAGTGAAAAGTCTAAGCTTGGGGATGCCCCCGTGGTTCATCCCTGTATATTTCAAGAAGACTCAAGCATCTAAGCTTGGGGATGCCCAAGGCATCCCCTTCTCCATCAACAACTTATCAGGTCACCTCTAGTGAAACTATATTTTTATTCCGTCACATCTTATGTGCTTTACTTGGAGCGTCTGTATGCTTTTATTTTTGTTTTTGTTTGAATAAATTCGGATCCTAGCATTCTTTGTGTGGGAGAGAGACACGCTCCGCTGTTGCATATGAACACAGGTGTTCTTAGCTTTATTTTTAATGTTCATGGCGAAGGTTGAAACTGCTTCGTTCATTGCTATTTGGTTGGAAACAGAAAATGCTTCATGTGGTAATTGGTATATTGTCTTGAATAATTTGATACTTGGCAATTGTTATGCTCAAATAGATCATGTTTAAACTCTTGCATCATGTACTTTGCACCCATTAATGAAGAACTACCATAGAGCTTGTTGAAATTTGGTTTGCATGATTGGTCTCTCTAAAGTCTAGATATTTTCTGGTTGAGGTGTTTGAACAACAAGGAAGACAGTGTAGAGTCTTATAATGCTTGCAATATGTTCTTATGTAAGTTTCTTTGTCTTACGGTTCATACTTGTGTTTGCTTCAAACAACCTTGCTAGCCAAAGCCTTGTACTGAGAGGGAATGCTTCTCGTGCATCCAAATCCTTGAGCCAAAAACTATGCCATTTGTGTCCACCATACCTACCTACTACATGGTATTTCTCTGCCATTCCAAAGTAAATTGCTTGAGTGCTACCTTTAAAATTCCATTCTATGCCTTTGCAATATATAGCTCATGGGAAAGTAGCTTAAAAACTATTGTGGTAAAGAATATGTCGTTTATGTATCTTATTTCTTATAAGTTGCTTGTTGAGCGGTAACCATGTTTCTGGGGACGCCATCAATTTTGGTTGAATATCATGTGAGTTGCTATGCATGTTCGTCTTGTCTGAAGTAAGGGTGATTTGCCATGAGTTGTATGGTTTGAGTATGCATATTGTTAGAGAAGAACATTGGGCCGCTAACCAAAGCCATGTATCATGGTGGAAGTTTCAGTTGGACATTAATCCTCAATCTCTTATGAGAATATTACTCGTTGTTGAATGCTTAAGCATTAAAAGAGGAGTCCATTATCTGTTTTCTATGTTGTCCCGGTATGGATGTCCTCAAGTTGAGATCTATCAAAAACGAGAAATCAAATGCGATCTATCTCCTTGGACCTTTGTACAGGCGGCATAGAGGTACCCCTTTGTGACACTTGGTTGAAACATATGTAATGCAATGAGAATCCATGGAAATCCAAGCTAATTAGGACAAGGTGCGAGCACTATTGGTATTCGATGCATGAGGCTTGCAACTTATAGGATGTCTTATGCATAACACATATGATTTATTACTACCGTTGACAAAATTGTTTCCATGTTTTCAAAATAAAAGCTCTAGCACAAAAATAGTAATCCATGCTTCCCTCTGCGAAGGGTCTTTCTTTTACTTTATGTTGAGTCAGTTTACCTACTTCTTTCCATCTTAGAAGCAAACACTTGTGTCAACTGTGTGCATTGATTCTTACATACTTGCTTATTTGCACTCATCATATTACTTTGTGTTGACAATTATCCATGAGATATACATGTTGAAGTTGAAAGCAACTGCTGAAACTTATATCTTCCTTTGTGTTGCTTCAAAACTTTCTACTAAGAATTTATTGCTTTATGAGTTAACTCTTATGCAAGACTTATTGATGCTTGTCTTGAAAGTACTATTCATGAAAAATATTTGCTATATGATTCAGTTGTTTAGTCATTATCTTTACCATTGCTCCGAATCACTTCATTCATCTCATATGCTTTACAATAGTATTGATCAAGATTATGATAGTAGCATGTCACTTCAGAAATTATCCTTGTTATCGTTTACCTACTCGAGGGCGAGTAGGAACTAAGCTTGGGGATGCTTGATACGTCTCAAATGTATCTATAATTTCTTATGTTCCATGCTAGTTTTATGACAATACTCACATGTTTTATATACACTTTATATCATTTTTATGCATTTTCCGGTACTAACCTATTAACAAGATGCCGAAGCGCCAGTTCCTGTTTCTGCTGTTTTTGGTTTCAGAAATCCTACAAAGGAAATATTCTCGGAATTGGACGAAATCAACGCCCAGGGTCTTATTTTTCCACGAAGCTTCCAGAAGACCGAAGAGGATTCGAAGTGGGGCCACGAGGGGCCGACACCACAGGGCGGCGCGGCCAAGGAGGGGCCCACGCCGGCTGTGGGGTGGGGCCCCGTGCCTCCTCCGACTACTCGCCCTTCCGCCTACTTAAAACCTTCGTCGCGAAAACCCTAGTACCGAGAGCCACGATACGAGAAAAGTTCCAGAGACGCCGTCGCCGCCAATCCCATCTCGGGGGATTCAGGAGATCACCTCCGGCACCCTGCCGGAGAGGGGAATCATCACCGGAGGACTCTACATCATCATGCCCGCCTCCGGATTGATGCGTGAGTAGTTCATCCTTGGACTATGGGTCCATAGCAGTAGCTAGATGGTTGTCTTCTCCTCTTGTGCTATCATGTTTAGATCTTGTGAGCTGCCTATCATGATCAAGATCATCTATTTGTAATGCTACATGTTGTGTTTGGTGGGATCCGATGAATATGGAATACTATGTCAAGTTGATTATCAATCTATCATATATGTGTTGTTTATGATCTTGCATGCTCTCCGTTGCTAGTAGAGGCTCGGCCAAGTTGATACTTGTAACTCCAAGAGGGAGTATTTATGCTCGATAGTGGGTTCATGCCTCCATTGAATCTGGAATAGTGAGAAAGTTCTAAGGTTGTGGATGTCTTTGTTGCCACTAGGGATAAAACATTGATGCTTTGTCTAAGGATATTTGTGTTGATTACATTACGCACCATACTTAATGCAATTGTCTGTTGTTTCCAACTTAATACTTGGAAGGGGTGCGGATGCTAACCCGAAGGTGGACTTTTTAGTCATAGATGCATCTTTGGATAGCGGTCTATGTACTTTATCGTAATGCCCTAAGTAAATCTCATAGTAGTCATCATGATATGTATGTGCATTGTTATGCCCTCTCTATTTGTCAATTGCCCACCTGTAATTTGTTCACCCAATATGCTATTTATCTTATTGGAGAGACACCACTAGTGAACTGTGGACCCCGGTCTATTCTTTTACATCTGAAATACAACCTCTGCAATCATTGTTCTCTGCTGTTCTTTGCAAACAAACATCATTCTCCACACCATACGTTTAATTCTTTGTTTACTGACAAGCCGGTGAGATTGACAACCTCCTTTGTTAAGTTGGGGCAAAGTATTTTGATTGTGTTGTGCAGGTTCCACGTTGGCGCCGGAATCCCTGGTGTTGCGCCGCACTACACTCCTTCACCAACAACCTTCACGTGTTCCTTGACTCCTACTGGTTCGATAAACCTTGGTTTCTTACTGAGGGAAAACTTGCTGCTGTACGCATCACACCTTCCTCTTGGGGTTCCCGACGGACGAGTACTTTACCGTCACAAGGAAGCTACTTTCTGGCGCCGTTGCAATCCCTGCCGCGTCAACAGCACCCGCCCATAGACTCGGGGGCTACTCCCATCGGGAGCGCTTCGCGCACCCGACAGAAAGAAACTTCGACTCTACATCAAGCACAAGATTCAACAGATGATCAAGACATTCGGACGAAGATAACTTTAGTCCCTGCCCGAAGCTTCACTTCGGCCAGACACTCGGGGGCTACTGATGTGGGCATAACCCTTCGGGTACTCGACATTGCCATACCCGGTGCAAACTATGAAGCTGGACCAGCACAAGGACTCGACAAGCTTGACCTGCACGCGCCTCAACTTGGACTACAAGGAAAGAAGACTCCAATACGAATCTTACTAGGACTCTTGTAAACCCTAGCTTGGCTGATATATAAAGCCAGGCAGGGGCACCCCTTAGAGGGGGATATTCAGAAACACAAATCATAGAGGCGACACTCCTAGACACCGCAACCCGCGGATTAGAACTAGACTAGATCCAACAACTCCGCCTATGGCGGCCCCCTGTACACATATTTTCATATACTGGATTGCTAGCAGGACGTAGCGATCCTCCACCGCGGGGACGTGAACCTGGGTACGTCGTGTACCGCCTCGCTCCCGGAACTTCCGTCGTCGCCTTTCTCTAAAACCCAAGCCCCTCATGGTGGGCATTGCCGATGAACCGCCTCGTCATAGAGCTTCCCGTAGGTATCAACGCCTTCTCACCATCAAGTGGTACATCCGTGACGGTGTCAAGGTGGCCGACGATGGAGGCTCGCCGTCGGTACAGAGGACCGAGGAGTCGATCGCGTTTTCTCCTGTATTTTGGAGGCTCTTTGTGCAATAGTTCATGCCATTAAAATGTATACCGCCTTTCCCAGAAATGTATACCGCCTTAAATATGAGATGGAGCTTACCCTCCCTTCTTCAAGAAAAAAAAAAGATAAAAGAACAGAAGCGTGCATAAAAAAGGTCGTGTAAATCGAGAAGGTTAGGTTGCTGGAAAGCTAAGGCCCAACTCCATCTCCACTACCGGCCCGTATAATAAGTCGATTCGAGGCCAACTCCAACCTCTGACCGGTACAGTACAGATTCCTCTTATTTCGGCCTAGGGTAGAAAAAAAAGAAGTTTCGACCTGCGTCCGCCATCTGGAAGGATGTCGCTTTCGCCGAAGCGTGCGCGCCATCAGGCCATCGCTCCGGCTCCCTCCCGACGACAGGTCTCGATGGACGTCCCTGCACGCGGACATGGTCCGGCTCATCGGCTGGCGGGTGCTGCTGGCCGGAGACCTGCCGGACTACGTCCGCTTCCGCGCCGTGTGCGCACACTGGCGGTGGAGGACCGTCTGCCCGCGCGGCCAGGGTATCGCCGACCCGCGGTTCCATCCGCGCCGATGGAGGATCTCGCAGGAGCGGCATGGGCTCGGCCCCGGCGACGACGGCAGGAAACGCTTCGTCAACGTCTTCACCGGAGCCTCCGTCTGCCTTCGGCTTCCTCTTCTCGCTGACCATGCCGTCCTTCGATCGGTCGAGGGCCTCCTCCTAGTGCGCCGGGAAGGGCCGGGCCGACGCGACGTGCGCCTCCTCAATCCTTTCACCGGCGACGCCGCGGTTGCGGAGCTCTCGCCGTCCATACCCTATGGAACTTCATACCCATTCGAGCTATCCACGGAGGACGGCCGAACAAAGACATGGTACTACCAGCTGGGGCACGCTTACAAGACCCCAAACAGTCCATGGACACCAGCACCCCCATTGACACATAAACTCGTTTGAGTTGACTTAGTTTTATACCTCAAGCCAGCCAGGTGAATTGAAGATGCAACATCCAACCATTGCTCATCCTGATTGCCCTATTGTGTTTGCCAGAGACGGCCGGACCGAGGCAACATACATCTCCTCAACCCTTTCGATCACCGGCGACATTGCAGCTGCCGAGCTCTCACCCGTCATATCTACTGAAACTGTCGACGGAGTCAGCGCCCAAGTGACACATAAAATCGCTCGAGTTAAAAAAAAAGGGCAGCCCGGTGCGTGAAGCTCGGTGAATTGAAGATATTGTGGGATTTTTAATTCGCTTGAGTTGATTTATTTTATTTTATACGTGAAGCTAGGTGAATTGAAGATATTGTGGGATTTTTAATTGTTCGTCAATTCCTGTGTAATGTGAGCATGTTGGTTTCCACTCTACACATGATTTTTTTATTTTCTACGTGAAGCTAGGTGAATTGAAGATATCGTGGGATTTTTAATTGTTCGTCAATTCCTATGTAATGTGAGCCTGTTGGTTTCCACTCTACACATGAATGCTGAAACAAAATCATATGTTGTTGCAGGTGAGTAAAATACTAGTAGATGGTAATTAATATTAAGGCCTGGAGGTGAAGAAGGATTAATTGTTAGTATAACGTATTGGTAACCTAGGCTGGCACGTACAACTTATTGTTAAATGATCTTTATGTAAAACTCATCACAACAAAAGACAAGAATATGAGTGTTGGTGGTTCAGATAAATATGATTTGGTAGCAAATGTAGTGACCATCAATCAGAGTCAGGTTGTCTGAACTATAATTCTCTAAACTGCTTCTATCGTACATTTAGGCAGGTGCGATGTTCAACCATTACTCATCCTGATTGCCCTATTGTGTCTGCATCATCTTAAACTAGCTAGTGGAGCTATATCCGATTCCAAACCAACCCAACAAGGTACTAGAGAAAAAATGATCAATGTTGCTTCTGGTTCAAAAGCGCTTTCCTCAACCCCTCCATCACAGACCGGATCCTCTCCGACATGATCTTCTGGTAAAGCCATCTCTGCGCTGCCTCGTCTAGCGGCCAGCCCTTACTTTCAAACGATGTCTTAGCTTATCGTTGCTGCTACCTGCTTTAAGCTCGGCAGATCAAATTCTACTGGTTCCCCCACAATAATTTGTATCTCCTTGCCGCAGATCGAGAGGCAATGGTGGACGGTGCCCAAAGAATGATTTCTCTGGCATGACCTACAGTCCAGCAGGGAGATAAGAAATCTTAGTTTTTTTTGACGGTGCAAATCTTAGTTTATCAAACGGAATACAGATGAACTAGAGCTGGGGGTCATGTAGTTCATGAACAAGCAAAAAAACCAAAATACACCATTGTAGCAATAAACCATATTTCATCAAGAGTACTATGTATAACATCTAACTTCAAATGTTCCTCATCAATGCAGTGCAAATCTAAGAGAAATAACACGAAGAAGATTTTTCATTTTACCAAAGAGAATGCGGATGAAATAGTGCTGGTGCAACTCATTGAATAAGAAAAGAAAGATCGACACACACAAAACTGTAGCAATATATCATCTTTAATTAAGAGTACTGTGTGCAACGTTTCATTTCAAATGTTCCTTGTCAGTGCAGTGCAAATCTGTAAAAAAAATGATGGTATCTCAGAGATACAGAGATTTCCATATACCTTTTCAAAACCAGTGTGAATAATAGGCAAAGCTACTGGGGTTACAGGTGCTCGCACAATAAGACTGGCAGTTGCCCACTTCAGTCGTCTGATTGGCTGGTGATCTTGGGCTTGAGGGAATGAATGCAACTGTTTGAATATGTCATGACGAAATTTACAATCAAATAAAGGCCAGTATTTGCAAACATAAGCACACCATCTGTTAATGACAGAATGACTGATACTGAAATGAAGAATATGATCAAAACAGGTCACCCAAGAGCCAAAAATTCACGTCCGTAATATTAATCTCTTTGAACATATTGGCAACATAGGCTGGCATGTACAACTTATTGTTATGTAAAACTCATCATAACAAAAAGACAAGAATATCAGTGCTGCTGGTTCAAATAAATATGATTTGGGTGCAAATATAGTGACCATTAATGACAGTCAAGTTGTCTGAACTCTAATTGTCCTAACTGCTTCTATCGTACATTTAGGAAGGTGCAATGTCCAACCATTACTCATCCTGTTTGCACCTATTGTGTTCGCATCATCTTAAACTAGCTAGTGGAGCTATTAGCTATATCTGATTCCGAACCAACACAACAAGGTACTGGAGAAAAAAATGGAGGCCCTCCGTCCTTGGCCCATTGTGGAAGAACAAAATGATCAATGTTGCTTCTGGTTCAGAAGCGTTTTCCTCAACCCCTCCATCACAGACTGAATCTTGTCCGACATCTTCTGGTAAAGCCATCTCTGCGCTGCCTCGTCTAGCCCCTCAGGTGTGATGGTCGGCCAGCCCTTCCTTTCAAACGATGTGTCTTGGGGTATCGTTGCTGCTTCCTGCTTTAAGCTCGGCAGATCAAATTCTACTGGTTCTCCCACAATAATTTGTATCTCCTTGCCGCAGAGGGGCAATGGTGGACGGCGCCCAAAGAATGATTTCTCTGGCATGACCTACAGTCCAGCAGGTGGATGTTAAAGTAGCACAAAAGAAATCTTAGTTTTATCAAAGGGAATAAGCTGGGAGTCATTAAGGGAGATGTTCATGAAAAAGTAAAAACCTGACACACAATACTATTGCAATAAATCACATTTCATTAAGAGTAGTATGTATAACATTTAACTTCAAATGTTCCTCACCAATCCAGTGCAAATCTAAGAGAAACAACAACGAAGAAGATTTTCATTTTATCAAAGAGAATGTGGATGAACTAGTGCTGGGAGTCATGCAATTCACTGAATAAGAAAAGAAATATCGACATACACCACTGTAGCAAAAATCATACAGTATTTCATTAAGAGTACTATGTATAACATTTAACTTCAAATGTCCTCATCAATGCAGTATAAATCTAAGAGAAATAACACCGGAGAAGATTTTTATTTTATCAAAGAGAATGTGCATGAACTAGTGCTGGGAGTCATGCAGTTCATTGAATAAGAAAAGAAAAATCGACATACACCACTGTAGCAATAAATCATACAGTATTTTATTAAGAGTACTATGTATAACATTTAACTTCAAATGTCCTCATCAATGGAGTGGAAATCTAAGAGAAATAACACCGAAGAAGATTTCCATTTTATCAAAGAGAATGTGGATGAACTAGTGCTGGGAGTCATGCAATTCATTGAATAAGAAAAGAAAGATCGACATGCACCACTGTAGCAATAAATCATAGTATAACATTTAACTTCAAATGTTCCTCATCAATGCAGTGCAAATCTAAGAGAAATAACACCGAAGAAGACTTTCATTTTACCAAAGAGAATGCTAATGAACTAGTGCTGGGAGTCAGGCAACTCATTGAATAAGAAAAAAAAGATTGGCACACACCACTGTAGCAATATATCATCTTTCATTAACAGTACTGTGTGCAACTTTTGATTTCAAATGTTCTTTGTCAATGCAGTGCAAATCTAAAAAAACGATGGTATCTCAGAGATAAGAAAAATTTCCATTATACCTTTTCAAAACCAGTGTGAATAATAGGCAAAACTATTGGGGTTACAGGAGCTCGGATAATAAGACTGGCAGTTCCCCACTTCAGTCGTCTGATTGGCTGGTGATCTTGGGCTACTTTTCCTTCAGGGAATGAATGCAACTGTTTGAATGTGTCATGAGGAAATTTACAATCAAATAAAGGCCAGTATTTGTAAACATAAGCACACCATCTGTTAATGACAGAATAACTGATACTGAAATGAAGAATATGTGCATACCCAGCTGCCAGTGCTAAGCACTTCAAGGGCTTCATTCATATGCTCTTGATAAATTCCAGCCCCTCTTGTGATCGGCACACATTTTCCTGTGCATACAATTAGTTTTCAGTAGCAAAATCATCAAATTATGTGATACACATCTATGTTGACACTGCCTTGCAACAGAACCTGAAAATGCAAGAATAAAGAAAAACACAAGCACTCAGCATCTAAAGTACCAATTGAACTAGAGGTCAGATGACATAGATGTTAGCTTATCATCGTTTATGTTATACTAGCACAAAGCAAGGCAAGCATCATATCATTTCATTTGATATATGTAGTAGTACTGAAAAAGAAACATGCAATTTCATGGTAAATGCATACTATATGGAAAATGTGAAATACAGAACAAATATACAGTAAGCAACAACATACATAGTGCTTGGAAAAGTTTGATGTTTTTTAGTTAACTTTCTAGAGCTAGTCTTGATAGTGAGTGTCATAAATTAGGACCTCTTAGGTAAACAAAATATCTATGACAGTTGTTAGCGGCTCTGTACACATGATGTGAGTTAGCATAGTAGCAACTCCAAACTACGACGGTATTTGCATTTTAAATGAAAACATATAAGTGAGAGCGAAAAGGCCTATTTATTAAATGGGGTTACCAGATGCTTAACTAAAGGATGCAATAAAATGGCACTGCTATAGCAACATTTCTTATCTTGAAATTGACTACAATCCACGCCGGAGCACGCTGCACAGCATGAGTTAGAACAAGCGAAAGTGATGTTTCGGGAGATAACTAGGCCAACATGATGATATGTGACAATGTACCATACTGAGTATCATAATACGCAATATAAATAATAAAGAAGCACAAGGAGCCTCACCGACTCTAAACATGTAAGACATGAATGCATTTCTGAAGCAGATATCCTCAGCTGTCAACACCCATCTTGCAAGCTTCGCATCTGTAATAGGGAAACCCTTGAATCCCCACATAAACGGGTCATCTATCCTGTACAAAAAGTACAAGTACAGGATAGCCTCGAGGTTACCAAAACTCCGGACACACAAGAAGCGTATATAGAAAACAATATATGCCGCACTAGTTCGTAACATCTGGCACCTATCCATGGCACGTGTACAATACACCAAATGCTAAGACAACACATCATATATAAGATAGATCTGTCTTGTCGATTGCATACACGGCTTCTAGAAAATCACGATTTCAATCTACACTAAGTCGATGTGGCATGTAAAAAAGAGAGCAATATGCGCCTTCGTGAAATTTAACTAAAATTTCAACACTTAAATTGAAACCCAACATGTGGACGCCTGCTGGCCGATGAGGTTTGTCGAAAACTCTGAATTATAACTGCAGAGTATCTGAGTTCTAATAATGGTTCATAGAAATCCACTACTCATGCTGTTGACCAATAAACCCCAATGAACAGACACGACTGAATGCAATAGCATCAATCCTAAAAGTAAATGGCATCAGCGAAGGGCTCTATTTGCAGGTTACCGACCCACGCAATTTGCACAGATTCGCAACCGGGTGCTGCCACAAGGACAGATCAGAATACTCGCACAAACAGCAACTCCGATCTCTCCGCCTAAATCTAGCTCGAAGCCATTAACAGTAAGAGTAATACGCGGGGTGGCGGGGCGAGAGAGCGGAGACATACGTGGACATGTGGTTGCTGACGGTGAGGAGCGGCGTGCCGGGGGCCGCGACTTGACGACGCGGTGGAGGGCGTCGGCGTTGTGGACGGTGGTGGTGTTGAGCAGCGCCATGTACGCCTTGGCGACGGTGCCGATGGCGCCGATCACCGCGGCGCGCGGGACGCCGCCCAGGTGGCCGGCGCGCCCCGCCCACCGCAGCGTCCGCGCCGCCGCCGCCGCCGCAGCGTCGGCTGACGCCGCCATCTTTTTACCCTCTTTGTCCTTTCTTCTCGCGTGTTTTTTTTTCCTTCTGCTCCTCTGCTGCCGTGTTGGTCGTGGACGGCGGCGGGCAGCGACCCTTTTCTGCGGCGTGGGCCGCGCTCGGGCGGTGACCTGGGCCCGGCCCGTATCAAGTTCAACAAAACTCTTGTGTTCGATCGTGGGCCGACCTGCCAGCGGTTATTAGGCCTCCCGAATTTGACGTGAACTGGAGAGGATGTACTACAATGTTCTAGGGGAAGACTGGATAAGCTGTTCCGTTTACTTACAGTTAACCCGAGTGCTAAAAAGTGCACGAGTGCTATTTAAACTTAGAAAATGCAAAGCATCACAGATGCCATATGTTTCAGTCCCAAGACAGGTGGCTTCACACGAACCACCAGCCAAAGCATCCAAACCCTGGAACTTGAACACCTTATAACCAAGTAAAAGAAAAACATGGCAGAAAGTTCCATGGTGGACACGTCTGCTGCAAGATAGTAAGCACGGACGAGGCTCATCCACATCCACGGTCTCTGCTACTACAAAGTTTATTGCCACTAATTGGTAACAGGGCAGCCTACGAGAAGCGCCAGAAATAGCTTTTTTTCGGTGGCACTGCACCAAACAATGAGCTAACCAAAGCTTCCATTCAGATTCAGACCGGCAGCAGCTTCTAGTGCCCTCCATCAGCCCCTCCTGGACAGGCACCAGAAACACAAACGGAAGCAAGTTGCCGCTGTTATTCCCATACGATGCTTGTAGTTGAGTCACACGAAAAATCCCCAGTTGCACTTCAACGCGTAAGCAGGAAGAAAGAGTGCAGTGGACGAGAGCGACGCCACCATCCGGGACACTGCCAAAATCAAGCTTTTCGGACCCTCATACTTGCACCAGGAATCCAGCGTCCATCAGCACAACCCTGGACAGCAGCAAAAACATTGGCAGAAAACAAGTTGTGTCCATATAAGATATTATCAGTATTGCCATTATTGTTGCCTAATCCCTAAACAAAAACCAATTGCATAACAGGAGGAAAAGAGTAGGATGGAAAAAACCGGCTGAGCCTGGAGCGTAGTGTTAAGATATAGTGTCAAGATACTCCAATTTGCTTATGCGGCGGCACACAGGCGACATGCACATTCCCAAGGTAGGACCCGCGAAGGAGCTTCCCCTGGACCAGTAATAATAAATATATTGCCAAGTGCATGCATGGATGGTGATGGATGGCTTGACCTCTCATTTGGAGTGATCATTGTCCAGGTGAGGAGGATCAGAATCTGTATACCGTACTGGTATGCCTGCAGAGGGATGCAGACAGTGGTTTCCTGGGTTACCTGGAATGGACCTGCCTATAAGTAGATGTTATCCCATAGGACAACACTTCACCCTGTTCTGATTCTGCATAGTAAGATTGGACTCTGGTGGTCAGTCAACATGTCTGATGACTCAAAGAGTATCCCTCCGGAACAGCTGCCATCGGATGACCTCCACCCGCCGCCAATGCCGGTGATCAACCTGGGTCACCTTATTCTTGAACCCGAAACACGATCCGGTGTGGTAGAAGATATCGCCAAAGCATGCCATGATCTCGGGTACTTCCAGGTATGCTCCCGAGAACATTTCTTGTTTTTTTCCTTTTACCTTGTCATTTCTCCCACTGTCCAAACTCACATAGTTAACATTGCCACTTGTGCACACTGTGCTAGAATGTAGATCAAGGAAGCTGACCTGTACATGGAAAATGTGAGAAAATTAAACTAGATTTGCCATTGTAGAAACGTTCCAAAAAGGGCTAGGAGGACCTCCTTTCAAATACCGCAGACATATTTGTTAGTATACGCAGAAGATTCTTACAGGAGCATGGTTTGATGAGCTCCATTCCCACTTTTGGCCCCCAAATGAGGAGTTTGAGCTATGCATAATTAGGTGTATATAGAGTATAACAGACCGCACACATAATTGTACGAGACAATGGCGACTGTCTGAAACTAGATCAAATGGAGGACGACCAGTTCCTTTATGTCGCTTGGTTGCAGGGAAACTGACAAATAGAATGAAGCGAAAAGTTCAAACCCATTTCGCCACTCAGTAGTCCAGTATTCATGGGAATGACAAAACTACTAGTTGAAGCTCACTTTAGTACTCACAAATGGTAGATATTCCTATACTTGTCGCATTCTTCATATTTTTTCTTTATGTGCATATATCCAGAAAGCATTGCGCTTTATGTAAATTTCTTTTTATCTGTAAATCCGTCTTCATTAATTTAATGTACAATATGTAACAGAAAGCTTCTACAGTCCATATGCACAAGCATATGTTTCTTCATTATTAGTCAACAGTTGGTCAAAGTTCTAAACCTGTAACAAAGTCTAAGCTTACTCATTAATGGCTGGTTTAACTCTAGTTCCTGGGTCCATGTAGGCACAACAAGGAAGCGAACAGTATTGCTGTGGTTTGTTTTCTGACAAAGGTGATCTTCCATTAATGGAAATAAAAAAACCAATTGATATAAAATGTGCCTTATGTGCATATAAAAATGCTCAAGCTTCAAGTTTCAGTGTTTCACACATAAGGGATGTCAAGGTTCTCAAGGATTAATGACTAAAACATATGAGAAAAGAAAAGAATTCGTCAGAATGTTTCTTCTTCTGATTAAGTAACTACATAAAAGGATAACTTAAGCTACTGTCTTTTCCTAGAACCCTTGTTGGACACTAACTAACTAGCAGGTGGTAAGCAAAGAAAGAAAGCTTATATGTGTATCTAGTCTCTGATGATTCCTCCATTTTTGCAGGTTATTAACCATGGGATCAGTCAATCTGTCATGGATGGTGCTTTTGAAGCAGCTTTAGATTTCTTCAAACTGCCAAGTGAGATAAAGGAAGAGTTTGCATCAGATGACCTTCGACAGCCCGTTAGATATGACACCAGCTCAAAGGATGGCATTAGTATGTCACGGGCATTCCTAAAGCATTATGCTCATCCCCTCAGTGATTGGATGCAATATTGGCCAGAAAAGCCACCAATCTACAGGTAAAAGATCATCTTACAAAATCTACTTACATTCTCAAACTACAGAACCAAATGTGTGTGTGTCTGTAAGAGCCATCATAACTCATTTTTGTTTACTGAAAACAGGAAACACATGGGAACTTTAGCTGTTGAAGTAAGGAGGGTGGCTTTGCAGCTCATGGAGGCGATACTTGAAGGCATGGGATTGGGAAAGGATTACCAACATGAGAAATTTGAAGAAGGATTGCAGCTAATGTCAGTGAATTGCTACCCTAAAGAATCAGAAGGTGATGCGGCGATAGGGCTGGCACCGCATTCTGATTACGGATTCCTTACCATCTTGCTCACAAGTTGTCGGGGCCTGGAGGTCGTTGATCGCAACAGCAACAGCTGGAAAGTGGTACAGCAACTCCCACATGCATTGCATGTACACGTAGGAGACCACATGGAAGTTCTGAGTAATGGTCGGGTAAAGACTGTTGTGCACCGTGCTGTTCTGAATCCTGAAGAAGAAAGGATCTCTATAGCTAGCATCCTTGGTTTTGCACTGCATGAGAAGGTCGCCTGTGCCAAAGAGCTAGTGGATGAACAAAATCCCGAAAAGTACAAAGGGAGCAGCTTCAATGACTTTCTAGATTTTCTCACAAGTAATATGGACAACAAGGACAGGAACTTTCTTGGGAGCATTAGGATGTGAGGAGCATAATTACTAATTGAGGTATAATATTTACTTGAGCCCAAAAGCAGATGCTATGAGAAGCTCTACGCTTACAAAGATTCCCCCTGTCTGTTTGGATTACTTATCTGTAATAGTTTTAAATCATGTATCGGTAGTTTGTTCCCATGTTGTTTTCCGCTTTCATCGTTATATTGTAACGGGTCTGTAACAGGTAAATAAAAATCCACCATGTAAATCTATCCAGTATGATGTATTGTACTATGTTAAAACTTTTTTTTTTCGAGAGTACGCCAAAGTCGTACCATATCTTTATAGAAGGCAGAAGTTTGAGTACAAGAACGGCACCACTCGCTACAAGCAACGAGCGTAACCTCACACAACGCCGGCTACAGACCAAACAACCACAACACAAAGAACCTGTCCTAAGCAACAAACCAAGCCACGTCTCGACCGGCGTGAAGCACCTCCGAAGAGGAACGGCTCCCAAAGGAACTTCCTTGTCAACGCACCATCCGAAGGAGATCAATGGCGGGACTTGGACGGATCCCAGAAGCTGTCCTCCAGAACATGAACATGCCAGCAGTGACGTGCATAGTGCCTTGATGAACTGCCATGGACCGCTGCGACGCCGGATTGAAGCCGCCAAGGACCTGTGCACCGTGTCTTCATACCCGATGCTCCCAACAGAGTTACGACGTCGAAGACGCCACCATCGAGCCGATCCGCGGATCGAGGCTTTCGCCCGAAGACAACATCCAGCTCCAAGCAGGTTATGGGGACTCCGACACTCCTCGGCGGCGCCTCCAAGGAGGGGAACGACACCCGCGGGCGCCGTCGCCGCCGGCCCGACTGAGCCAAGCTAGACTTTCGTCCGAGTCATCGCAAGCCTCCCCAACCCCCGGAACTGGGGCATACCGTCCGTGAGGACTCGCACCGCCGCCGTCGCAGCCCCTCGTCGATGAAGTTGCAAAAACCGCAGAACTCCGAAACACCCACCGCATGGCTGAAGGCTAGGCGAAGACCCCAACTCCGACTCCATCCCGGCGAGGCACCACAACCTTCACACCCGCCGGCACGAAGCACTGCGGCCAACACTCCCGCTCCTCTGGCTTGGGCTGGGTAGCCCTCCACGAACGCTACCCACTCCAGGCGAGACGTCCCTCCCAGCCACCCCACCCGCCAGACCCAGATCGGGCCCGCAAGCCCAGATCGGGCCCGGGCCGCCAGCTTCCTCCGCCCGCGATGCCGACGAGGAACACCGCAGGAGCGCCGGCCAAGGGGGCGGCGGGCCTCTGCTCGCCAGGGCGTTCCCTGGCCGAGGCCTCCGCGCCGCCGCCACCCAACCTGCCGCTCCCAGACGCCCCTCACGACGCCGCCGCGCCGCCACGACCTCCCTCCTCGCCCACCTCGCTGGGATCTCCTCTCCGCTCGACCCCTCCGCCACGCACCACCGGGGACCACCGCACCCAGCGCCGCCGACCGCTCGCGCCACCTGCGCCGCCCTTCGACGTCCATGTCATAAATTTACACATGGATGCATTACTTTCTTCTTTGAGAGAAAACTGTAGGGGGAAGCCTTAATGAATTCTCCCTCACTTCCTTCAATATTTTTACTCTACATGTCACATGAATGGATATATGTCACTCCAGGGCATGCTACTTGTAATAGTACCAGTTCTGATAGATGTCAGTTTTTAGTTTGCCAGTCTCTCCGTTCGTGACATATTTATTTTAGTAGTTTAATTGATGTGCAAATTTATGACATTTCCAGAGGAAACCAAATCGAAAGTTAAACCCCAACTAGGTCTCAAACAGTAGCAAATTTTAGTTAGAAAGAGATGGTAAATGGGGGAATTGTCCTGGAGGGCGCCTAGACCCCAACTTGGTAGATGTTGGCAGTTGGCACATATACTACTAGGAAAACTAAAGAATTCAAGGAGCACGCGATCCATTGCAAGCTTACACACCAACTAACTCTGCATAAATATGTCCCGCCCTCGTCCTGTCGCCCACATTCCTTGGAACCACCACCTCTTCCTGCCCGCTGTTGGCGGCTACAAACGCCGTATAAGAGCCTCGAGAAGGACCCGTCTACGGGGAGCTCGGCATTGGCGGGGGTGAGCGGATCTAAGGGACACCGGCGCCAGACCGTGCCCACAGAGTTAGAAGCAGCGGGCAGATAAGGCGGCTTCTACGAACCCGCGCGGTGCCGTCGCCGAGGAAGCAGATGCAGCCACGGGGTAATATGGGGAGGCGTCGGGACGTACCAGTACCGGCGGCGAGATCCCGGGCCGCTGCGCCGCCGCCAAACACCGCCGTCCCGGCCGTTGAGGCATTTCGGCGGCGTCTCACTGGAATCGCCTGCGCCGGTAATGCATCCGATATCTTCCCAGCAATGGCCGCAAATCCGGGCTGGCCTGGAATGGACTCGAGAGTTGTGGTGGGCCTGAAACCAAAGCCTTTCCACGACAGGCCGCCTAGACTAGTGAAGAGCCCCTCCCTTCTGTCTATAGCAAATTCGGCTGTTCCTATTTGACGCTCGGTTGCGTCTGTTAGAGGCGCAATGCATACGTCAATTCCTTCAGCGCGGACGTCGGGCCGGCCCATTTTGTCGGTGATGGGGATGGAAGAAGGTGCCACGAAGGAAGAAGGCGACCATGCGCCCCACCTCGCCTGAGACGGTGTAGAGCAGCTAGGCGCGGCGTCATGGGCGGAGGTGAGGCCGAAAAACTTAGGGTTTTGGGTGTGGGGCTCACCGAAGAACTTAGGGGAGGGTGGGGGATCGTCGGAGAACTTATGGAAGGGTGGGTGTAGTGCGGGTGAGTGCTCGCCGAAATTGGAGGAGCTTTAGAGGGAAGGCGGGGGTGGCGGTGGCTGTGGCTCGGGTAGGGTGGCAAGGCGGTGCGCGGGAGCGTCGGCGGCCACGGGAGGCGGGTGTAGGCGGTTGTGGCCGGCTGCAGAGGCGGGGGCTAGCAGCAGCGATCAATCACGGAGATGAGGAAGACGGTGCGATGCGAAGTGGGCCTGTTGTGGGTATACTTCATGGGTGTACCATCGACAGTGGCTAGATCCGGCAAGCCCGGGTGGCCCATAGACGGTGATGAGGCATGCGGCCCATCGGGCGGCCCAGTTGCTGTTGATCATGAAGGAAGAAGTCCAGCCCAGGATCAGCAGGCCGGATCCGTACCGACCTAGGAGTGACCCGGATCCAGGGAGGCCCATGAGGAACCCGGATCCAGTACGACGTGTATGGAAGGCGGATCCGTGACGTGCACGGCAAGATATTGTACCGTAGCTAGGCTGTCTGTAATCCGGCTAGGACTCTCCATGTAAACCCTAGATCCGTGCGCCTTTATAAGCCGGATCCCGGGAGCCCTAGAGGCACAACCACAACTCATTGTAACAACGCGAAAGCGCCCAGATAATTCCAGACAAGCAGCGATGAGGCCCTGTCTTCGTGCGGGTGTTCGAAGGCTGGGTAAATCGCGTACCACCGTCCCGAGAGCACTCCGCCCTATGGCCCCTATTTCTTCTCCCCTCGTGAGGATCCCTCCTCCGGTGTCACGTCGATTAGGCAACGACGGTTGGCGCCACCGTGGGGCTGTGGCGTACGGAGGCCGGAACCGGGAGGGTTCCGCCATGGGAAGCTACGACGACACCATCGGCGTGGGGCGCGTCCTTTACGCCGGGAATCTGCCGATCGTCCCTCCGGATGAGTGCTGGATTCCGGCTAGGACAAACCCCGTCAAGCTCTCCATCGTCCCAATTGGCGGCATTCACATCTTCATCGGGGAAACCGTCGATTCCGACGGAAACCCACTGGTAAGTAACGCAGACGCGACCGCCGCAGAGCTGGACGCTGTCGCTAAGATCCGATCTAGATGCAGGAGCTTCCCAAGGAAGATTCCGCCTCGGATCTGGAAATTTCAAAGCCCACCCAATCCGCCCCGAGCAGGAAACAAAGGTGGAAGACCAATGCAGATCCGCTGGGTTTCCCAGGTGTTAGAAAGCGAGGTGCCACTTCGTACACTTCTTGGCCCATACCGCCGGAACCGCCCCTCAAGAAGACGGAGCTGGTCCTGAGCGGTAGAGGCACCGGAAAACGGCGCAGATCCGGATCAGGCTCAGCTTGTCGGAGAAAGCGAAGCTCCGGTTGAAGAGTCGATTTTGGGCAATGCGAGCCCAATTTCCGGCGACACCCCGTCCACGGAATCCGATGACCGTTCGCAAGATAAGGGAGTACGGATACGGCGATCAGCCTGAAGTCGACTCCGCCCAGCCCAAGCGAGGTTCTCGCAACGGTAGCGTGGCTGGGACAAAGCTGGATCCGGAGACCAAGTCAGCCAATCGACCCCCAACCATCCCATCAAGGATCTCCAATGTCTCGGGTGCGACCCCAAAGGGATTCTCCCTCGGAGGAAATCTTGTCGGCGAGAGGAGGTGGCCGCGCGAGCAGTTCTTAACACACCTATAACCCCGGGCGACGCCGCAGATCTGGAGGCCCTAGAGACCGCCGAAAGGAAATGCTGGCCACGGCCAAGAGGCTCGCCGATACCGAAGCTGCGTTAAGGATAGGAAGCGCAGATCATGCAGCCTGGACGGAAAACTTCGAGAGACAGGATCGCGAGATTGCTGCCACACTCGAGCAGGTCAAGAGCATGAGGGCTGAGTGGGAGGTAAAGATGACCTATGCGCAGGCGGAGGCCGATCGAATTGTTAGAGAAGCAATTCCGCCTCGCGAATACCCTTCAACACGCCCGCAGATCACCAGCCTGGAAACTCCCAAGGACAACATACGAAAGCAGCGGAATTGCTGAAGAAGAAGGACGAAGAAGTTGACATCAACTATCTCCGCACACTTGTCGCTTGACAATGCAGCGGCGAGCAAGGCGAGATACTTCACGCAGGTTGGAATCCAATCCGGATAACTGTGTATCTACCGCGCGAAGGACGATGAATCGCACACCGGATCCTCGGAGCGCGAGAAGAAGGGCCAGGGAGCACCCAAATCCGATCCCCGTTCCGTCACGAGACGCCTCCGTCGGATCCAAGGAAGGGAAAGGACGCGATGTACTCCGGAAGAGACAAATACCGCAACCCCTCACCTCCACCCAACGGTTACCCGCGACCCCCTCGCCGCCGTAGTCAGCCGGAAACACCAGGCCCGTAGGGCATGGTGCGCTTGTTATCCGCGACAACGTGCCGCCAAGAAACGAGAAACGAGGAGCGCTCGCCGGAACCTCGCCGGAATCAGAACAATGTTCATGAGCCCGAGCCCGGGAGGAGTCGGAATGAAAACCGCGGTCCGAGCCTCGCCGGAACCGCGATCCGAACCTCGTCGGAGCCGGGACCCGAGCCTCGTCGGAGCCGTGACCCGGAGCCTCGCCGGAACGACCAGGGCAGCCAACGCCAAGGCGAAGGCAGCCACGGGAGCCGGAGTCGGCACCGGGAAGGCCGAGGAGATTCGGATGGCGGAAGCAAGAAGTCGGACCGCCCACCTCGCAGGTCTCCCTCACCACCACCTAGCGGTGGCGGCGGAGGTGGAGGCGGAGGCAATGGCCGGAGATCTCGCTCTCGCTCCAAGTCTCTCGCCACGGCTCGCGCGACGCGCGGGACCGCCTTAACGAATCTGGAGAACCGACTACATTGGTCCAGAAGTGCTTTGGCGGGATGATTCGAGAGGAACCAAAGCCAAGGATGAACCTCAAGCTACCGGAAATCTGAAGCATTATGATGGCACCGAAAGGCCGGATACCTGGATTGAGGATTACTACAATCTGTAACCTTCGCCGGAGGAACCCCTAACATCGCTGCCGCATGCTCCGATTGTACCTTGTAGGTCCAGCCCGGATGCGGCTCGGCGACCTCGAGAAGAACTCCATCTTTTCTTTGGTTCGACACTGAAGAACGCTTTTGAGAAACACTTCGGGGGCACCTACAAGAGACCTGCCACAACAAGCGACCTACGGGCTTGCATCCGGAAGAAGGGCGAAACATCAAGGAATTTCCTCACCCGATGGTTGGCATGCGAGAAACGAGTGCGAGAACGTTGACAACCGCACGGCAATGCACGCCTTCATTGGGGGCTTGCGGCGAGGAGGATTGCTGCGACACAAGCTAACCTGCATGGTCAATGCAAATCAGCCGACGTTGGATGACATGATCACCATCGCTAGCGATCACACCGCCGCCGATGACGACGCAGCGGTGATCTCGCAGCCACGGCAATCCCTGCACCAACAAAAGAAGAACCGTGACGGCGGCGGCAGCGCAGCCATAAGCGCAAGAACCACGATGACCAGAAGAGTGGCGGATCCGAGATGGTCGCCATGGCGTTTCAACGCGGAGGTCCGGAGGCGGAAGAGGACGCGGACGCGGAGGCGGAGCCGGCAGGGGTCGGCAGCATACCTCCGAGGTCAGCTGCTGCCGGATCCCGCGCACCGCAAACCTATGAGGAGTACGAGAGACATGCCACTGCCTGGCCCATGCGGATCCGGTTACGGGAAGTCCACTCATACCAACCGCATAGCGCAAGTGGGTCAATGATCTAAAGAACGACCCGGAGGCCGGATACAAGCGCGCCGGAAGCACCGCCCTCGCGGAAAAGGTGGCAAGGGCAAGAACAAGGACAAGGAGGACGATAGTTCGAGGCGATGGATGAGGATGATAACTCGCCGGATCCCAAGGCGGGATCCGCGGGAAAATCCAACCCATTCGACAAAAGAGCGTGGGGGCTTACCACACTTTCCTCGGAACCCCAACGATGCGCGCCTCCAAGTCAGCTACCGGATCTGAACGCCATAGTTAAAATTTGTGCCGCGATACGTCAGTGGTCGGAAATCCCGTGCACATTTGATCGGAAGGATCATCCCGCAATTGTGCCGAAGGAATGCTACGCCTTGGTTGTAAGTCCCCGCATCGATGGGTATGACTTCTCCAAGTGCCTCATGGATGGTGGAGCTAGCACGAACATCATGTACCTGGAGACTCTAGAGCGGATGAACCTCACCAAGGAACAGCTCAAACACGGCACCACCGAGTTTCATGGCGTGGTTCCGGGTAAGAAGGCGAACTCCCTCGGCAGCATCACACTTCCCGTGGCTTTTGGCGATGTTCATAATTTCCGCGAAGAAAGATCACGTTTGAAGTTGTGCCCTTCAAGAGCTCCTACAACTTCATATTAGGCATGCCAACCAACCACAAGTTCAACGCAAGAGCGTGCTACATCTACAACAAGCTCAAGATTACTGTTCCTAAAGGTATGATTACAGTATCAGGAGATTACAAAAAGCTCATGAGTGCGAGTTAGGCGAAGCCGCCTTCGCAGAATCTGTGATATCCGGAGAAGAGGCGAAAGGCTACGAGCCGCGGTGGATCCGGCGAAATGCGGACCACCAAGAAGCAAATCTCCGAGCGAGAAAACCTCCTTCAAGCCCGCGATAGAAACCAAGAAGCATGACCTCATCCCAGGTGACTCTTCCAAGCAGGTTTCAGTCGGAGCCAACATGGACCCCAAATAGGAAAGCGCGCTCGTCGAGTTCCTCCGCGCTAACATGGATATCTTCGCATGGCAACCTTCGACATGTCCGGAGTACCTAGGGAACTTCGCGAGCACTACCTCAACATAAATCCGGGGCCAAACCGGTGAAGCAAGCTATGCGACGCTTTGGAGATAAGAAGCGCCGCGCCATAGGAATGGAACTAGCAAAGTTACTAGAAGCAGGTTTTGTAATAGAAGTTATCCATACCGATTGGGTCGCGAATCCCGTCCTTGTACCCAAAAAGAACACTGAAATACTAAGAATGTGCATCGATTACTCTGGCTTGAACAAACATTGCCCGAAGGATCCGTTCCCCTTGCCGCGCATTGACCAAGTCATTGATTCGACGGCGGGGCGGAACTTCGTGTTTTCTTGCTGCGTATTCCGGGTATCCTCAGATCCGGATGAAGGAATCCGACCAAAAGGCGACTTCATTCATTACCCCCTTTGGTACTTACTGCTATGTTACTATGCCTTTTGGTTTGAAAAATGCAGGTGCTACTTACCAACGTACGATGCAGCGGTGCATGAAGGACCAAATTGGCCGGAACGTGCACGCTTACGTCGACGACATCGCGGTCATGACCGGAAAGGATCCGACTTGATCAGCGATCTCACGAAACCTTCGACAACCTCCGCGGTACAAGATGATGTTGAATCCGCTGAAGTGCGTCTTTGGCGTGCCGGCCGGAAAACTCCTTGGCTTCATAGTCTCTCACGAGGCATTGAGGTTAACCGGAAAAGATCAAGGCAATCCTGTGCATCAAAAGGCCAACTTGTCTCAAAGATGTGCAACGACTAAGCGGTTGTGTTGCGGCAATCGATAGGTTTGTTAGCCGTCTTGGCGAGAAGGCACTACCTCTGTACAAGCTGCTAAAGAAAGCAGACAAGTTTATGCAGGATGATGCGGCCGATGCAGCTCTTCGAGGGTTGAAGGAAATACTTACCTCCCCTCCTATCTTGGCGGCTCCAGTGAGTCGAGCCAATGCTCCTTTACCCGGCAGCTACCAACAAGGTCATCGACCTCGTCATCGTGGTGGAGCGAAAGGAAGAAGGTCATGAATATGACGTCCAGAGACCTGTCTACTACATTAGCGAGGTGTCGACGGAATCAAAACAGAGATATCCTCACTTTCGAAGCTAGCTTATGGCGTGTTCCAAGGCAGCCGGAAGCCGAGGCATTATTTCCAAGAGCATCCGATGTGATCGTGAGCAAGGCTCCGCTGTCAACAATTCTCAACAACGCTGACGCAACAGGACGTACGGCTAAATGGGGCATCGAATTATCCGCCTTCGACATCGCTTACAAGCCAAGGACTGCGGTAAAATCTCAGGTTCGGCAGATTTCGTTGCAGATTGGACAGAAGCTCCGGATGCAAGTCCGGAGCCGGAACCGAGAAACATGGGTCATGCACTTCGACGGATCCAAGCAGCATCAAGGCTCGGGAGCCGGAGTCACCCTGAAATCCCCTACCGGAGAAGAAGCTGCAGTATGTTCTGCAGATCCACTTGAAGCTACCAACAACATGGCGGAATATGAGGCTCTACTACACGGTTTGCGCATCGCTAAGGAAATTGGGATCAAGCACATCATATCTTGTGGAGATTCCGACCTGGTGGCACAACAAGTAGCCGGAACCTGGAACGCCGAAATTCCGTCATGGCGGCCTACAGACGAAGTTGATGAGATTGCCAAGAGCTTCCTCGGATACGAAGTCAAGTACGTCGGGAGAGATGATAACACGGCGGCGGACATGCTATCCAAGCTCGGATCCGGCGAAACCAATTCCGCCTGGCATTTTCCTGGAGCATCTCCGGATACCCTCGATTAAGGCGCTAACCCGGAAAACCCAGAGGTGGCGGTGTCTCCGGCTAGGGAAGTGATGGCTATCATTCCGGCTTGGACCCGGCCTTTCTGGACTACCTCATCGATCAGAAGTTGCCAGAGGACGAGGTCCTCGCACGACAGATCGTCAGACGAGCAAGAACCTACACAATAGTTGATGGACAGCTCTACAAAAGAAGTGCAGCAGGGGTATTTCTTAAATGCGTCTCCAATCAAGATGGCATTGAAATCCTCGAGAGAGATCCACGCAGGGGCTGCGGGCATCACGCCGCTCCCGAGATCACTCGTTGCAAAAGCTTTTCGGTTAGGTTTCTATTGGCTTACTGACTAAAGAAGACGCTGATAAAATAGTCAAGACCTGCCGAGGTTGTCGATACTACGCTACTCAACCAAACGCTCCAGCCCAAGAGCTAAAGACCATACCTATCACCTGGCCATTTGCGGTGCAGGGGCTTGATATGGTTGGTAAGTTAAAAAGATCATCTCTGGCGGTTTTGAGTACCTCTGGTCGCTGTTGACAAGTTCAGCAAATGGATCGAGGCTAAGCCGGTGAGAAAAGCCGACGGTGCTACGGCACTAAAATTCGTCTGCAGCCTCGTGATGAGATTCGGCATCCCTCACGGCATAATCACAGAGATAATGGCACGAACTTCGCTCGAGGAGAATTGAGGGATTATTGTGAAACAATGGGGATACGACTGGACCTCGCATCTGTGGCTCATCCACAGTCCAATGGTCAGGTTGAAAGGGCTAACGGCCTAATATTATCAGGAATTAAACCACGCCTTGAAGGACCGCTGCGACGAGCAGCTGGAGCTTGGGCTGATGAGTTGGAGGCTGTTACGGAGTTTACGAACTACCCCTAACAGATCAACGGGGTTTACCCCTTTTTCCTGGTATACGGATCCGAAGCCGTGCTTCCCTCCGACATCATCCACGATTCACCGCGAGTTTCCGCCTACAATGAAGAAACAAATTGACGAGGCCGAGACAGCTATCTCTGTGGACCTGATCGAGGAAGCTCGGAACTTAGCAGACCAGAGATCCGCCATCTACCAGCAAAGCTCCGACGTTATCACGGTCGTCGAGTTCGGAAACGCTCCTTCATGGCGGGAGACCTGGTCCTCCGCCTTCGACAGTGAAAGACCATAAGCTGCAATCTCCATGGGAAGGACCCTTCGTCGTTAGCAAAGTGCTTCATAACGGGTCGTACTACCTTGTTGATTTCCGCGAGCTAAGGGATAGACCTGCTAATCGGCACCGGAAACGCATAGCGTGAGGATCCGGATGACATCTACGATGAAACAGATCGCCCCTGGAATATCGCACAGCTACGTCCTTTCTACACTTAGCATATATTTTCCGAGTTATAAACTCTGTAATAGTTATACATGATCAATGAAATAAAGCTTCTGGTTCACTCTTTGAGTCTTTTACCTCCTTTACTTGTTCATTTTAGATCGTGTATGTTTTTTCCGACTAAAACCGCAGAGCTGGATATTTCCGCCTAGGCGTGTATGAAAGTTGTGATTTTCAAAATCGTCCTTTAGGACGTAAGCTTAAGTTTTCTGATTAAGTTGTTATCTGCTGCAAACTCGTGGATTCCTAGTAGGGATTTCCGGCACCTATGCCTCGGGGCTTGTTTCCGCGGTTATGGACGGACTGCCATTGGGCTTCGTCGCCGCTGGCGAGCGTTTCCGGCTAAGGTTTTCCGGCTCGTGGAAGGTCAAGCGAGCAAGCCGGAAAATAACGAAGTCAGCACTTGCTTTCCGACATAAAACAGAAACATGCACATAATATTTAACGGATAGCAGGATAAGTGTTTCCGCCCCATGCATTATCGTTTCGTTCCTAGCTACTTAAGAATTTAGTCTTATTACAAACCCACTCCGGGGCCAAAATGATGCAACTTGTTTCAATGTTTCAAACAGGAACTCTACTCGGAGTCCTCCTCTTCAGATTCTTTGGTAGGCTGGAGCCGTCGTCGCTGCCACCGGATCCGGCTTCGAGTCTTCTCCCGAGTTTTCTCCGGAGTGCTCGCTGCTTGGATCCGGAACCGTCCCCATAAAACTCTGGCTCGCCTGCTTCCTCCTCTGCATCGGAAAAACCTTCGGGCAGATCGTGCTTGTTGTACCAGAACGAGTGATCCACTCGCCTGACAAACAGCTCTTCATAGCCTTCAGTTTCCGCGAGGAGGGCGCTCATGTCGGAACTCTCGGGGGCTCCGCGTGCAACTTGCGCCAGGTTGAGTGAGGGGAAGAAAGCCTTGCAGGTGGCCAGGACTAAGGAGGCGGCTCCGCGGCGAAGACTTCTGCCAGTCCTTCATGAACTCCGGCACCTGTCGCATAAGTTTGGTCATCGTGTCGACAACTGTGGTTTTGGCTTTCTTTAGCCGCAGAGCCGTGGCAATCCCGCGACAAGCTCCAAACAGCGCATCAATTGAGATCCGCGCTTCATCGTACGCCTCCGTCCTCGTCAGGTTTGAGTCCTTTGTCCACTCAAAGCCAAGGCTTACTGTGAAAGAAAGAGGTTCAGTTCCGTCAAAAGAAAACATGCAAGGTGGTCGGAGCAACGACGCGGAAAAATGCTTACGGAAGATAAGCTTGTCAATGGCTTCCGCCTCCGCTTCCCGGGGCTTTGTTCTTGGCAATCGGGGAGAGCACGCGGCCTTGGCTTTTCTCCGGCTTGTCGATCATTTCCGCCTTCTCACGGGCGTGCTTCTCGGAGAGCTCCTTCCTCGCCTCAGTCTCTTTGCTTGAAGATTCTTTCATGAAGTTTTGGAGGGACTCGTTCTCCGCCTCAAGCACCTTGACCTTGGCGGAAAGTTCATCAAGCGAGGAATGCTTGGCAGTTTCTTACGAAAGCAGAATTGAACATGTTATGCACCCCGAACAAGCTGTCGGCGCAAAACAAAAAGTGAAGATCCGGATCTCGTACCTTGAAGTCGGGTCTCAAGCAGCTGGATAGCCTTTCGGCTATTTTCCGCGTGTTCGCGCAGTCCCTCGATCTCCTTGATTTGCTCCGGCACGTGAATGCGCAAATCTTCGTGCGATTTCCGCGTGGGTGAGAAGCGACGAGAGAGAGTCGGATATTAAAATGCGGGGGCTGGCAAAGATTTCGAAGACTTGGCGAAGATTTCAAATTTCCGCCTAACGGTACATTTTGAGAAGCATCGGCTAATACATGTTACACGGAACTATATCACCCAATGCTTGGGGGCTAGTATTACTGCCGCACTTCCTTGTGCTTGACGAAAAATTCCTTGAGCTGTCCTCCGATTCCGCGAGATAACCCACCTCTTCCTCCGGCTTCCCCCATACCTTGTTCAGCATGGCGGAAACTTCCGCGTGACGCTCTGCGAGTGTAAGTTTTGGAGGGATGGAGTTGGCTCGAGGTTGACGCGGGTCGCATTGGTAACTTGGAGGAGCTTGGCCTTTTGCTCTTGCTCCTCATCGGTAGGTCCCGCGAAAGCGGAACTCCAGTTGATCTGGTGGAGGCACGGGTAAGGAGGTCCTGCGGGCGGAGTCGCCATGGTGGGCAGGGTCTTCGGAAGGTCATCGAGGTCAATGATGTCCTTCGGATTTGGCTTGTCGGCGAGATGAAGCCTTAGGCGGAACTTCCACCTCGGGAGTGATAGGGAAGGAAGCCGGAGATGGTTTGACTTTCTTCTTGATGACCCTTGGGGCCTTGGGAGGTTGGCTTCCGGAACTTCAGGAAAAGTATACAAGTATAAGAGCAAGTGTTAAACCAGAACTTGGGTCTCGGAAGAAGACGCTTACCGGAAGGCTTGAAAAAGTGCTTGGATGGCAGGCTGCCCTTTGTTGCTGGTATTAATCAGCGCGGCGCTTCTTTTCCGCCTCAGCTTTCCGGGTAGCCGCGATGCTGAGCGTTTCGCGGGGCGTTTCGCGTAAGGGCTGGAAGGGGCTGGTTTCTTCCTCTTCGCGGGACGTGGAGCTTCGAGGAGCTTCCGCCTCGACGTGGCCTCCGGATCCGCGTGGCCGGTGGATGGGACTCGGAGGAGAGTTCGAGCTCATTTTCCTCAAGCGCCTCGAGCTAGTTCAAAATTACACTTAGCAAAAGTTTGAAGAAAAACGATAAACCAAAGTCAAGACGACGTACCGCAGTTCCGGTTCCCTCCGTGTGAATGTCTTTGTTGCATACGTGAACGTGGAGTTCACGTGGGATTTTGATGAGGACCGGATCCTCTTGTCGATGGCGTCGGCGGAGAGATTATCCTTGGTGGCGCGCATCGGATCGTCGCGCCTGTGTATTCAAACATCGGGCGGTCCCTGTCTTGCAGCGGCTGGATCCGCTTCGTGAACCAGGAAAGGGTTAAATCCTTCCCTGTAAGCCCCTCCTCCGTGAGCTTGCGAGATCCGCCCGACAGCGCGGGTCAGTGTGGCGAGTCGGAGAAGTGGGGGCGATGCGTCCAAGACGGAAGCTCGGTGGCGGGGCAGTTCTTGAAAGGCGGTAGCTTCTTATCGCTCGCGGGGTCGGAGACGTCCTTTAGATAGAAGAAACCCCAGACCCGGTATCTCGCGGATTCATGGCGGTCGGTGGGGGGATAGACGCGACCCGGGCGGATGATGAAGGTGATAGATCCGCAAGTCGCCAACTCGGAAGTTTGGCGGATCTTCTCCTTTTTGACAGAGAAATAGTATTGGAAGAGGGGAAGCTCGGAGTTACCCGGAGGTGACCTTCGCGAGAGAGCGACGTGGTTCTTGATGGCGAGCACGCTGTTCGGAGATATATTGTGGGGTTGGAGTCCATACGTCTTCGAATCTCCCGGAAGAAATCGAAGGCGGAAATGAAAATCCGCGCTCCACCGGTGCCTTCGTCACCACCATCTCGTCGTCCCTTGGAGCCGGAGCTGGTTCATCTGGGCTGTCCTCCAGCCTTCCGGGTTGCGGTGAAGCCCTCCGACTCGAGATTCTTCAAGTCCATCTCGGTGGTGGGGCGGGGCCACCACTTCCCCTTAGCTTCGGAATCGCGCTTTCGAGCTTTTGACTTCTTGGCGGCTTCTTCGTTTGCTGCTCCGACTGGCCCGCCCTGCAGGTTTTCTCCGGGTGCGCGGAGGTCCCCTCGCCTCCTTGCCGGAATCCTTTGAAGGGTCCAGCCTGATGGGGACAAAGGGAGGAGGGGCGGAGGAAATTGGCGTCGCCATGATCGGTTCCGAGCTCGGAGGCGGAGTCGTCGAAGACATCTGAAGAAAAAAGGTTGGCGGAAATTTTCCTTAGTCGGATCTCACTTCGTCTTCCCCAAATCTATCCCTACCAACTACGGCGCGAAGTTTGAGCTCGAGGTTTTACCGTAATGGCGCGTGCGGTGGTCGGAGTTGCCGGCGGCGAGTTTTTCCGCGCGGTGGTTCGCCGGAGTTAAGAACACGAAGAACACTGCGGCGGAGGGCTCGCTCCGGCGATGCTCCGGCGACTTTCCGGTGGTTTCCGGCGCGGCGGAGGAATGGCTCTCGGGCGGCGCTCGGAAGAGAGGTAAGAAGGGGGTGAATGAGGTGAGAAGGGGTCGACGGCTGATATTTATAGGCAGAGGGGATGAGATTCGTGTTCCGCATCCTGTGGTCGGAACGCAAGCGTCGCGCCGTTGGATGCGTGACACGTGTCCCAAACCCTAGCGGTAAAAATGGCTAGAGATAAGTTACCGCGCGGATCGCGCGAAAATGGCGCCAGAATTGGCGGAACCGTTTGAGTCTTTTAAGATTCCGGGTAAGTGCATGAAGATAAGTTGGCTCTTGTTCGCGAGCAGGGAGTAACCCGGAAATGTTCTTTGGAACGTCGATGGATGAAGTCCCGCAGGATGAGAGCATTTTCCGGCTATAAGTTGGAAAAAGAATAAAATGCAAAGTTTGAGCTCTTCAAGTTTCTCCGCGTTGCCGACGATGCCGGAAACCTAAGGAACAAGCATGGCGGAAGCTGCAGGTGAAACTCGGAGAACTCTGGGGGCTACTGTTGTGGGTATACTTCATGGGTGTACCATCGACAGTGGCTAGATCCGGCAAGCCCGGGTGGCCCATAGACGGTGATGAGGCATGCGGCCCATCGGGCGGCCCAGTTGCTGTTGATCATGAAGGAAGAAGTCCAGCCCAGGATCAGCAGGCCGGATCCGTACCGACCTAGGAGTGACCCGGATCCAGGGAGGCCCATGAGGAACCCGGATCGATGCGACGTGTATGGAAGGCGGATCCGTGACGTGCACGGCAAGATATTGTACCGTAGCTAGGCTATGCCTTAATCCGGCTAGGACTCTCCATGTAAACCCTAGATCCGTGCGCCTTTATAAGCCGGATCCCGGGAGCCCTAGAGGCACAACCACAACTCATTGTAACAACGCGAAAGCGCCCAGATAATTCCAGACAAGCAGCAGTAGGCCCTGTCTTCGTGCAGGTGTTCCGAAGCTGGGTAAATCGCGTACCACCGTCCCGAGAGCACTCCGCCCTATGGCCCCTATTTCTTCTCCCCCTCGTGAGGATCCCTCCTCCGGGGTACAGTCGATTAGGCAACGACAGGGCCGACCCATGTGCTCTTTTCTTCACGCGTCGATCTGGAGTGAAGCTAGCGGCTCGATTTGGAGGTGGCCTAAGAGAGTAGCTAAGTAGCCCATTAGGGCCGCGCGTTGACGAACCAACTCGACGTGATTATTGCAAACTCTAACCGAGGGTGCTCATATGAACACCCGACATGGAACCCTAGACGGATCGATTCCATCCTCATGCTAACATTAGTCGCGATAGCCAACTTGCAACAACCTATTGTATCTCTCCAACCAATACACACAAGCAGGAAGTAGACCTTTTACTATGTAGAGGGGCTGAACCTGAGTAAACCCTTGTCCAGTGAAATCTCAATCCGTAGATGGCTATGTGTCCCTTGCTCTGCACCTATCAAGCGCTACCCATGTAGCATCTGTCGTGGTCACATCAACAACATACTGGATCTGGAGTGAAGCTAGCGACTGAATCTGGAGGTGGCCTACGAGAGTAGCTAAGTATCGCATTAGGTCTGCGAGTTAACTAACCAAATCATTGTGATTATTGTAAACCCTAACGAGGGTACTCATATAAACACCTGTGGAACCCTGGGTTGGTCATGTCCTGCCTACCAGCATTATCAAAAGATACACTTGTTATCAGTAGTTTCTACGGTTAGTTTCTGACATAGGAAGTGTATAAACACCCGTCGTGGAACCCTTGATTGGTCATGTCCTGCCTGCCAGGATTATCAAAAGATACACTTGTTATCAGTAGTTTCTACGGTTAGTTTCTGACATAGGAAGTGTAGTAGTGTACTAACTAATTTTAGGTCTGCCGGTGACATAGGTATGTCGAATAGGTCTGCCGAATAAAGTACCCGAGGTTATCTGGAGGCCCATGACCCAAAGCATTGAAGGCCCAGAAGCCCATAGATCCTCGATAAGGAAAACAGAGTTGTATTAGGAATCATGTAGCATAATAGGAAAGGCCCAATATGTCTCTCGACAGTTTGTAACTTACACGACACGGAAAGCCTCGGCTCCACTTCCTATATAAAGGGGAGCCGAGGGAGAAAGAAAGGATCGAATCTATTGTCAACACATGTCGTAATTTCTGAGTCGAGCACATTTTTGGCTGAACCTTCGAGATCTACCTGTACTCTACTTTCTACGAAACCCTAAGTCTACAATCCGTAGACATTGACAAGTTAATCCCTTGTCACCCGGAACTGGCCAACTTTACAAATTCATTAGAGAAACATGATATTTGTGCGGCAGATCCTCCTAGCTAGTCTTTTTATTGCTCTATGAACTCTGTTTTCTCTTTGAACACCATTCGTGAATTTGTAACGGATCTTTGTGTGGCTGTGTGCATCTTAGTTATGCAGATGCGCGCCGGGTATATAATAAAATGCCCATTTTTGAAAAAAATTAGAGAAACATGATAAACTTGGACATGACCCCCTCGATGCCACACAATACATCTCATGTGAAAAAAGAAATTGCGATAAAAAGAATTAACTGGTACATATGTATGACTTCACTGACCAACACATGGTGTAGGACCAAACAACCCTGCAAGCTTCCTTTGAACCTCCTTTTGATAGAAGAGAGACGCGAGCTATACTGCATTTCTCCAAAGAAAGAAAAGGCGAAATAAAATGCAACCTTGCCAATCACACGTCTATCCAGCTCTGCTGATACCATACTCCCTTATTTGTACTAATATACTTGGTAATTGAGGCATAGGTAAACGGTTCAGTTCTCTGGCATCAAGGCACAGCCAATTGGACACTTGTGTGAAGAGTCTCATTCAGCTATGCCTTAATGTAGCAGAACCAATGCGTTCTTCATCTTTATAAGCAGCTGTGTCGATCTTGAGGGTCTGGACGAACCTCCGGTATGTTTTGACGTTTGTGGGCAGGAAGTCGAGGAAGTCACGGAAGCTGCTCTCCCTGTACATCTTGGGGTGGCCCTCATCGACGAGCTCCTCGGCGCATTCGACGTTTTCATCCATTGCTACACCATGGATGCTGGCAATAGAAATCCTGGCTTCATCGGTATTAAGGATTGCCCGGTGCATAAGTGACCTGAGCCGGCCATTGCTCAGCACCTCCAGGTGGTCACCGAGATGGACATGGAGAGCCCCCGGGATGGCCGGGACCGGCGTCCAGGCATGGTCGTCGTGGTGCATCACCTCGAGCCCCGGGGAGCTCTGCAGCAGGATGGTGATGAAGCCGTAGTCGGAGTGAGGCGCCAGCCCGACAGTGTCGCCTGCCAGCGATGATCCCTGTGGGTAGTTGTTGAGGGCCACGAACTGTAATCCTTCTCCAAGTTTGTCGTGCAGGTACATTGACCCTAGTCCCAGGCCCTGCACAATGGCTCCCATGAGCTGCACTGACAGACTCTGTATTTCCACGGAGTACGTTCCCATTTTCTCCCTGTTGGTAGTAAATTTTAAGACTAATTAATCTCATGGTAAAAGCAGAGCATGATCCATCTCTGTAGCTGTAGACTGTAGGAGAGTCGTGCACAAATTGATGTGAAGGTCGTTTTCCGGCTGATAATTTATACAGTTATGTTGTTGCAGAGGTTGAATGTAATTGATATCTTCTTGATACTAATATATTTTTTCAATTAAAAAATACCTATATGTTGCAGGTTGCATTGGCCATAAGTTTATCCAGTCGTCCAGGGGATTGGCGTAGTGCTTGAGGAAGGACCTGGACTTGCTGATCCCGTCCCTCGAGGTCGTGTCGTACCGGACCGGGCTTCGGATGTCATCTGACGCGTGCACCTCCTTGTATCCTGTAGACATGTCGAAGAACTCGGAGGCGGCTTCGAGGGCACCGTCCATGACGATCTTGCTAACGCCGTGGTTTATCACCTTGAGGTTAGTACAACATGATGATGTATCAGTATTGGCATCTTTGGGAGTAGTATACACATTGTCGCTTGTTTTGAAAGAAGAAGAAGAAGAAAACAGGGGCATGCATGTGTGGTGTGCACGTGTAACTCTAACCTGGAAGCAGCCGTGATCGAGGCACGCCCGCGCAATATCCTGGACGACGAGGGCCCGTGCGGCGGGGTCCTTGTCGCCGAGCAGGGCAATGTTGATCACCGGCAATGCTTGCTGCCGCTGGTGGCTTGCCATGACGCTGATGGTCCTCGGCAAGAGGCCCCTAAAGGCGGCGCCCAGAAGAGAGGAGAAGAGAAGAGGCAGACACACGCTCGCTCTCTCGCTCTCTACCTCTTGTAATTATTATAAACGCTTCCAATGATCCCCATATGGATTCTCGGAGTGTGGATTTATAAGCTGGATCTGATAGCCAGATAAGCAGTAGCAGCAGAGGAAGCAACCTAATCAGATAGCCACTAGCCAGATAGGGATGGGTAGATAGCCGTCCGCACCACGATCCTCCTACTGGGCACTGGGCAAAATATAAAACGCACCTGCTGTGCGCGTCCGCTTTTGGTTCTTGACAGCTGAATACCGGATGGTTCCGGTCCAGGAGCAGAGGCCCCAATTGCATATGAACACCAGGTGTGCAGATGAGAGATGATCACGACACCCCTTTTCGCACGGCAGTGGTCGCAAGCTCTGCTGCGGGTGCGAGCGACTGCGACCATGCAGGTATGAGCCGTGAATCTTTTCTCTCTCCCACTTGCGTCCCGCACTCCCGCTTCGTGCCGAATGTTGATCATTCTGGATAGTGCTATTTTCGCATTTTCTTAATCATGTTTTTGTAGCGGATTTAGATCATGTCAGACGCGGTTTTTAAATACGGATTATATCAGACTGCGGATGTGAAACGGATTCGGGACGGAGTCGGATCAGAAAAACGGACAATTGAGAAATTATACACATAAAATTAGAAGTATGTTTCTTTTATGTACAAAATGTGAGCAGAAAGTGTATACTATAGCCAACCCTGCACACTTGTCCGTACAAACAAAGCAAATTGCATGCTAGTTGGGTCGACTTGTTCTGGATACTTAGGGTTGGGTTAATTTTATCACATTATCCACTTTGGGGACCTCGGATAATCCGCAAAAAAAAAAAAAAACATCGAACAATTTCATAATTTCATATTCGTTGGATATTACCAATATGGGGCGTGCTTCAGTGTCCCCCCCCCCCCCCTCCAACCGAACTTGAAGGGGGTAGACGTGCGTTTGGTTCGTGACCAGAAAATATGGATGATCCCATCCCAAGAACTGAATATTTCTGAGAAAGGCTGGACCATATGATCTGTGAATTTCATGACTAATCTCACTAGCCACCTGAGAATCCATCGCCGTCGACGCGACTCCGACACCTACCACTGTCGTATGTCTGGCTCCCCGGCTCGGCGGCGGCCACCATGTCGCGGCGAGCGGTGGGCTTGTTTTTCCGTGTGGCTCCCCAACTCGGCATCAACAACCTCCAGGGCACGGTGAGCGGCGGGATTGATTTTCAACGTGGCTCCCTAGCTCGGCGGCGGCGGCCTTCATGGCATGGCGAGCAGCGAGCTTGCTACGTCTGCGCCACACCCAGTCGACAGAAACGGCCTCACTAAATACGTGCGGGCAGTGACCTTGCTAGGCATGGGTAGGCGGCCGCTCCGCTAGGTCCGGCCTCTGCCACGAAGGGAAAAGGACCCGTTAATTACATATTAACCGGTGTGTTAATAGCCTATTTATCCTTTTCTATTAATCGTTAATTTAACATATTTTATCCCATCCTATCTCGTACATATTTGCCCATGAACCAAACACACACGTTAAGTCAACCCAGGAAGGGGTATCAGCAGATCCTAGCCGTCTAAATAGAACAAAGTTTAGAAAGAGGGGGACACCGGAGCAATAGCCTACCAATATCACCGCTGGATACAGTGGTGGAGCTAGCTCAGGATCAGAGGCTGGGCAAGATGCGAGGGAAAAAAAGCGGCCAAGCATAGCAGCGGTTGCCCAGCCAAAAACTATTTTAACCAGCTTTCTCTACTTGACCTTCAAAGACATGCACAATGGGAGCCCGGGCAGCTGCCCAGGCTAGCCGGGCCCTGGCTCCGTCCATGGCTAGATATCCGCTTGACCAATATCTACATCTATATCTGTATTCATATCTGGAGAATTCCTAACGATACATACTATATCTTAACATGGGATGTGAATGTTGAGTTGGAGCCATACGTGTGTGCATGGAGATTGTGAATCATGGCAGGCTATCGTCCACCTAGCCTTGCTGGGCTAGGCTTCAGCGCATCAGAAAATATCTAGTCTAGCTTCTAAGGGCATGGTAGGCTTGATGGGAATGGAAAACATCGCCAGGTTGGCAGAGCCAATTTGGCTGAGACGGCAAGGTTGCAATAGCGAGTTATACCAGCTGCACACTTGTTCGTGCAACAAACCAAATTGCATGCGTACATAGTTTGGCCAATAAACTAACTATGTTGTAGGGATATTTGGGTCGCAACAATTTTATCAGATTATCCTCTTTAGGCATCTTAGATAATTCGTAAAAGATATTGGATATTATCAATACCATACTTGCTGTCAAATCAGCCGGATATTCGCTTGACCAATATTTACATATGTATCAAAAGATAGATTATCAAAAGTACATATCTATATACCTAATAATAAAGGAGCTAATGTTTCCTTGGTTTGGTCCGTCACTTTACGCTTTCGTCCGCCGCGAAGTGCGCCTTCTTTCGTCCCACCATCCAGAGTTTGGTTGTAACACGTTGTAGGTCACATATATTTGTGAGGCTAGACCGTGTACAAGGATGACTCGATCGAGTGGAGCATATCCTTACCGGGTAAGTAAATGAAAATCGTTGTTGTCTCATGGAAGTCGGCGTGCCCCTAGCGATATATATTCCACCGTGCCGCGACGACCTTTCTCATGAAAACATTGTACGTCCTGACTCCCTCGACCGAGGCATCGAGCATAGCCCATTGTTTCGTCTGTCGTCGGCCCAGTTTTATTTTACTTCTTGGCAACAAACTGGCTTGTTCGATCTGAATCCAGTTGTCCTGGATCGAGCCGCTTTAGGGAGGCGACGCTTGGGAGAGGAATCCCACGCGAGCGGCGCTGAGCAGGCGTTCCCGACCGTGTTGATCTATCTGGTTCATCTCCAAACCGAGCTTTTCGTCGGTATAGGAAGTCCCGGATCGACGGGCCTGCTTCTACGAAGCTACGAAGCCTGCGATGCCTCGCCGGATCATGATCAAGTCGCCGCTCGCCGAAGTTGCCTCGCCGAAGTTGCCGCCACGGCGGATACTGATCACTGGTGCCGCCCGCGCCCGTCGACCCAGTTTCATGCATGCTACCGCGACCTGATCACGTACTGGCGCCGCATCCCGTCGAGTCGTCGACCCAGTGGAGAGGACGAATGATGATCAGCAGTCGAGCCAGCAGTTGCTAGCTGAGCTCACCGGACGCCTTACATGGTTGTATTTTACCAACTAATTTGTTGATTGTACTTAGAACTCTAGAACTCATGGTTGAAGTGATATGAACATACCGATCCAGGCCATCAACTGCGTCCAGGAATAGTTAGCGAGCGCGAGCATGTCGTGCGCAAGTACATGCGGGCTTAACTTGTACAGTTGTACCCACGATCGTGCTGAAGGAGACGTCCACATGCAGCGCCTGTACATACCCGCGCGCGCCTAAATCAAGCTTTTTGTAGCCCTCTTCCTCACATTTATACATTTATACATGGCACTATTACAATTCAACAAGCCTGATATTGTGATGTCCATGGATAATCCATTGCTCATTGTTTACAATCTAACTTTAATGTTTTGTTTCTCTCAAATAAAGAAACATATACAGTTGAAAATTTGCAGGCTGAAACACTTTTACAATTAAAGTGTAGACAATACTTTGGATTTTTTAATACTCCAAAATGTGTGTATATAAGATTTTATTTTCACATTTATACATTGCACAATTTTTTTTTCAAACACCTGATCTATAGTATTGATCATCAACAAAGTTTGAAGGTTTTTTACTTTTTAGTTTGGGAGAAATAAAATGAGGAAATTTGTGTAGGAGTATACGTGGTCATCTAAAACTTCTATGATAAGATTTTAACACCATCTTCCGTGCAACGCACGGGTATTTTTCCTAGTGTATCTTTAAAAAGGAGACGGATGCGAATTTAGAGTGAAATTATCTATACCATTAATAGCCCTAAGTGTTTGTAGGGAGATTTTTTATCCTCACGGGCTGTTTCCCCTAGCCTTGCTGGGCTAGGCTGAGCGTTCGGGAGCAGAAAATCACTTTTGCTTGGGTGTCTTCCTTTCTTTCAAATTTTGGTGAACTGAAACACATGAATGACCAGGATCTCTTCATACCTCTTTGTAACCAGAGGTGCATTGATTAAAAGTAAGTAAAAAAATATAAGTATAAGCTCTAGAGTAATCCATACGGTCCATTTAAATCTATATTATTCAGACAACGGTGTACGCTGAAAACTGAAACACCCGTGGGGGTAAAATATTCCGTCGGCCACATATATCGGCTGGTAGAAACATTGAGTACACCAAATATATCTATATAAGAGTACATAGGGCTTAATGCGGATTTTTGCACGCTAAAAAAAAGGTAACGAGGAAAACTTACCCCTTCAAGGTGAGGGGGACACCAAAGCAAGCCTCGCAAAAAATATCTTCCTTCTCAGGGCAAACTGGTGGTGAGCAAGGAAAACATCACTGAGCTGGGAGAACTAATTTGGCATGATCTCGTTGCCCAAGCGTGCTGTAGCCAGGCTAGCCATGATGAGAAATAGAACCAAACGTTCCTTTACGTGAGGCTATGGCTATCAGCATAGAGGATGTGGGGTTTCCGGTTTTGGCGTCGGCAAGCTGACAAAGCACCTCTTCTTGGGGAAACCCACTGGGCTGCTTTTCTTTTCTGTTTCGTAGAAAACTAGGTATCATATTTCGACTTCTTTCGCAATTGTTCTGTCGTTGTTCGTTAGCATGGAAAATAATGTGTGGCCCAGACTCCATTCTTCACTGCCAACGCCACATACGAACCACAACTTCCTGACTTCCTTTTGACTCAACTTTTTGCTAATTACTCGCACAACACACGCAACTTTAGCTCGATGGCAGAAACAAAATGTGTGGTTCACAGTCCATAGTTTGGTGCAACAAGAGTCCTTCACAAATACGATCCTGCACAGGCCTCTCCCTTGTGGCGACACATGGGGATTCCGTGCATCCCTCCGTTTTCTAGGCTGGGGAATGGGGATCCATCTGCTACCGGAGAAGCCGCTCCTCGTCGAGAGGGGATATTCTGTAACTAGTTGTGGGTGCATCTTTTTTTTTGTAACACTTGCATATTTAAAAAATATATAAACTAAAACTCTGGATATACATTATATGTTGTAGCCTGTGCATCTGTGCATATTATCATATTTTTGGATGAAATTTCACGCAGAAGATACAACATAACATATGTCCAAAATTTCAGTCTACACTTTTCAAAAACTTAGAAGTGTCAAAAAAGAAGGTGCACCCGCAACTAGTTTCGGATTGGAGTATTTCCGCTCATCAGTTATCTCACATGAGCATACAAAAGTTAACTGAGAGAGCACACACTTAGATTTTCATCATTTTATGCCGACATGTAATTACGTCATTATAGGCGTAAGATGGACCAAAGCTTGTAAATGCCGTGGTATAGGCAGCTAATATAGGCATAATTTACCGCATCCTGGTCAATCCGTCCCGTTAACTGGTCAATCACGTCTCTCTGATTGGTGCAGCCACTACGGGAAAAACGCTCGTTGCCGTGCAACCAGCTTTTGCCGTGTGCTCGCACATGGCAAAGAGTACTTTGCCGTGCAACGCAAACAAAAGCGCACGGCAACAAGCAACGCACGACAAAGACGACCTACGGCACACGACAAAGATCAAGCGCACGGCAAAGCCTCAGCAAAGCGCACGGCAATGAAAAAACGCACGGCAAAGAGAACAAGGCGTTGCCGTGAGAGGTCCTTTGCCGTGCGCAAGGCCCTGCCGCACGGCAAAGGCTGCTTTGCTGTGCGTAATGCACAGTCGCACGGCAAAGGCTGCTTTGACGTGCACATTTTCCTTTGCCGTGTGCCTTGTGGCACTTTCTCCTTTTTCTTTCTATATTGTACTTATTTTAATGCTTATATTTATTCTTGAAATATGAAAAGTACCACATCTTGATTAATGCAATGTTTATACCATATTTTTTCAATACGACAAGTACTCTAAGTCCTTACTCCCCCTCCAACATATCAGGGTTTCGGAGTAAATAATCCGCGTTCGGGGATTCTTCCAAGTGTTATCGCCTGAAAGAGAGAAATGCCACACATGGGAGCTATGCCTTGCACCATTTGGTGAATCACACCTTCCACCACACTTTCACACATATCCTAGGTCCACATGCAAGTTTTGGTGGCATTCCGGTGCTCCGGCGGTCATTCCCCCCGAAAACGGTGGTCTGCGTGCCTCGGGGGGTCTACCCGCCTAGATTTCACCGCGCGAGGTTCCACCAACATACTTTTTGATAGGTTTAGTTTTGATTAGGCCATATACACATGGAAAGATAGGTTTGGCACACTTTGGCACATTATAGCCACCGGGATACCCGCAGCGGGACACTTCAGCCTACAAATCGAGGAATCTTCCAAGTTCTATCGCCTGAAAGAGAGGAATGCCACACATGGGAGCTATGCCTTGCACCATTTGGTGAATCACACCTTCCACCACACTTTCACACATATCCTCGGTCCACATGCAAGTTTTGGTGGCAATCCGGTGCTCCGGCGGTCATTCCCCCCCCCCCCCCCGAAAACGGCGGTCTGCGTGCCTCGGGGGTCTACCCTCCTAGATTTCACCGCGCGAGGTTCCACCAACATACTTTTTGATAGGTTTAGTTTTTCTTAGGACATATACACATGGAAAGCTAGGTTTGGCACACTTTGGCACATTATAGCCACCGGTATACCCGCAGCGGGACACTTCAGCCTACAAGTCGAGGATTCTTCCAAGTGTTATCGCCTGAAAGAGAGGAATGCCACACATGGGAGCTATGCCTTGCACCATTTGGTGAATCACACCTTCCACCACACTTTCACACATATCCTAGGTCCACATGCAAGTTTTGGTGGCATTCCGGTGCTCCGGCGGTCACCCCCCCGACAACGGCGGTCTTCGTGCCTCGGGGGGTCTACCCCCCTAGATTTCACCGCGCGAGGTTCCACCAACATGCTTTCTGATAGGTTTAGTTTTGTTTAGGCCATGTACACATGGAAATCTAGGTTTGGCACACTTTGGCACATTATAGCCACCGGTATACCCGCAGCGAGACACTTCAGCCTATAGGTTGAGGAATCTTCCAAGTGTTATCGCCTGAAATAGAGGAATGCCACACATGGGAGCTATGCCTTGCACCATTTGGTGAATCACACCTTACACCACACTTTCACACATATCCTAGGTCCACATGCAAGTTTTGGTGGCATTCCGGTGCTCCGGCGGTCATTCCCCCCCCCCCCCCCCGTAAACGACGGTCTGCGTGCCTCGGGGGGTCTACCCCCTAGATTTCAACGCGCGAGGTTCCACCAACATAATTTTTGATAGGTTTGTTTTTCTTAGGCCATATACACATGGACAACTAGGTTTGGCACACTTTGGCACATTATAGCCACCGGTATACCCGCAGCGGGACACTTCAGCCTACAAGTCGAGGATTCTTCCAAGTGTTATCGCCTGAAAGAGAGGAATGCCACACATGGGAGCTATGCCTTGCACCATTTGGTGAATCACACCTTCCACCACACTTTCACACATATCCTAGGTCCACATGCAAGTTTTGGTGGCATTCAGGTGCTCCGGCGGTCATTCCCCCCGATAACGGCGGTGTGCGTGCCTCGGGGGGTCTACCCCCTAGATTTCACCGCGCGAGGTTCCACCAACATACTTTTTGATAGGATTAGTTTTGTTTAGGCCATTTACACATGGAAAGCTACGTTCGGCACAATTTGGCACATTATAGCCACCGGTATACCCGCAGCGGGACACTTCAACCTACAAGTCGAGGAATCTTCCAAGTGTTATCGCCCGAACGAGAGGAATGCCACACATGGGAGCTATGCCTTGCACCATTTGGTGAATCACACCTTCCACCACACTTTCACACATATCCTAGGTTAACATGCAAGTTTTGGTGGCATTCCGGTGCTCCGGCGGTCATTCCCCCCGATAACGGCGGTCTGCGTGCCTCGAGGGGTCTACCCCCTAGATTTCACCGCACGAGGTTCCACCAACATACTTTTTGATAGGTTTAGTTTTTCTTAGTCCATATACACATGGAAAGCTAGGTTTGGCACACTTTGGCACATTGTAGCCACCGGTATACCCGCAGCGGGACACTTCAGCCTACAAGTCGAGGATTCTTCCAAGTGTTATCGCCTGAAAGAGAGGATTGCCACACATGGGAGCTATGCCTTGAAACATTTGGTGAATCACACCTTCCACCACACTTTCACGCATATACTATGTCCACATGCAAGTTTTGGTGGAATTCCGGTGCTCCGGCGGTCACCCCCCCGATAACGGCGGTCTGCGTGCCTCGGGGGGTCTACCCCCCTAGATTTCACCGCGCGAGGTTCCACCAACATACTTTTTGATAGTTTTAGTTTTTCTTAGGCCATATACACATGGAAAGCTAGGTTTGGCACACTTTGGCACATTATAGCCACCAGTATACCCGCAGCGGGACACTTCAGCCTACAAGTCGAGGATTCTTCCAAGAGTTATCGCCTGAAAGAGAGGAATGCCACACATGGGAACTATTCCTTGCACCATTTGGTGAATCACACCTTACACCACACTTTCACACATATCCTAGGTCCACATGCAAGTTTTGGTGGCATTCCGGTGCTTCGGCGGTCATCCCACCCGAAAACGGTGGTCTGTGTGCCTCGGGGGGTCTACCCCCCTAGATTTCACCGCGCGAGGTTCCAGCAACATACTTTTTGATAGGTTTAGTTTTTATTAGGCCATATACACATGGAAAGCTTGGTTTGGCACACTTTGGCACATTATAGCCACCGGTATACCCGCAGCGGGACACTTCAGCCTACAAGTCGAGGATTCTTCCAAGTGTTATCGCCTGAAAGAGAGGAATGCCACACATGGGAGCTATTCCTTGCACCATTTGGTGAATCACACCTTACACCACGCTTTCACACATATCCTAGGTCCACATGCAAGTTTTGGTTGCATTCCGGTGCTCCGGCGGTCATTCCCCCCCGATAACGGCGGTCTGCGTGCCTCGGGGGGTCTACCCCCCTAGATTTCACCGCGTGAGGTTCCACCAACATACTTTTTGATAGGTTTAGTTTTTATTAGTCCATATACACATGGAAAGCTAGGTTTGGCACACTTTGGCACATTATAGCCACCGGTATACCCGCAGCGGGACACTTCAGCCTACAAGTCGAGGATTCTTCCAAGTGTTATCGCCTGAAAGAGAGGAATGCCACACATGGGAGCTATGCCTTGCAACATTTGGTGAATCACACCTTCCACCACACTTTCACACATATACTAGGTCCACATGCAAGTTTTGGTGGCATTCCGGTGCTCCGGCGGTCATCCCCCCCCGATAACGGCGGTCTGCGTACCTCGGGGGGTCTACCCCCCTAGATTTCACCGCGCGAGGTTCCACCAACATACTTTTTGATAGGTTTAGTTTTTATTAGGCCATATACACATGGAAAGCTAGGTTTGGCACATTATAGCCACCGGTATACCCGCAGCGGGACACTTCAGCCTACAAGTCGAGGATTCTTCCAAGTGTTATCGCCTGAAAGAGAGGAATATCACACATGGGAGCTATTCCTTGCACCATTTGGTGAATCACACCTTACACCATACTTTCACACATATCCTAGGTCCACATGCAAGTTTTGGTGGCATTCCGTTGCTCCGGCGGTCATTCCCCCCCGATAACGGCGGTCTGCGTGCCTCGGGGGGTCTACCCCCTAGATTTCACCGCGCGAGGTTCCACCAACATTACTTTTTGATAGGTTACTTTTGTTTAGGCCTTTTACACATGGAAAGCTAGGTTTGGCACACTTTGGCACATTATAGCCACCGATATACCCGTAGCGGGACACTTCAGCCTACAAGTCGAGGAATCTTCTAAGTGTTATCGCCCGAAAGAGAGGAATGCCACACATGGGAGCTATGCCTTGCACCATTTGGTGAATCACACCTTCCACCACACTTTCACGCATATCCTAGGTCCACATGCAAGTTTTGGTGGCATTCCGGTGCTCTGGTAGTCATCCCCCCCGATAACGGCGGTCTGCGTGCCTCGGGGGGGTCTACTGACGTGGGCATTACCCTTCGGGTAACCGACATTGCCCTATCCTGTACAATCTAGTTGGAGGCCCATGAAGGCACTTGAAGGCAAGGCAGGCCACTTGGATGGCGCACCAGAAGGTTCCTTGGCGGGCAAGACAAGGAAGGAGCCGAACAAGGAAAGTTTAGATTTAGAACTACTGTAAATCTAGTCGTACTCGGTTAGACCTCTTGAGACCTGGCCTCCTATACAAAAGGCCAGGAGAGGGGCTGCCGAGCGACACGATCAATCATAGCAATCTTAGCCACCAAAAGTCTAGAGCTAGGTCGCCGCAGCACTTAGCCTCTCGACGAGATCTCAGCCGAATCCTTCGGCACCCCATTGTAACCCAATATCTTCATAATCAAGATCAGACAGGCAGGACCTAAGGGTTTTACCTCATCGAGGGCCCCGAACCTGGGTAAATCACTCTCCCCGCTTGTCTGTGAACCGATGTCTCGTGTCAGCCTACAGGATTCCATCAACCCTAAGCCCCAATCGAAGGGCATTGCCAAGGAGTACCCTCGACAATTGGCGCCGTCTGTGGGGACCCTGTCGGCACAAGATCGGTCATCGGCAGAACCAGTCATGTCATCAGAAGCTTCATCGACACCATCATCGCCAAGTCTGGGAAGCCCGATTCGCTACGGCCCCTATGAATTCACCCCGCACAGCGACTCGTCTCGCTCGACCTTTTCTGATCTACAAGGAAACATGGAGATGACCTTCGGCAGCGTCCACTACAGCGTCAACTCAGAAGGAGTTCTTCGACTGCTGGAACCACTCGCCTCCATATCAACAGGTCCAAGCGCGTCGTCATCAGTCGACCTTTCGGCTGGTCTGACAGGCTCCACGAACTCGCCCGCGCCATCGACTCCTCGTTCGACGTCTGCCATGTCGGTTGGATCCGACAATCCCGCCTCTTCGGAGGTGACCTCATACTACTGCTTGAACTGCGATACCAGGCACGGGCTAGGATCAAGCGACACACCGTTCATCTGCAATGCCCAGTACTCATCGGGATAGGATAGTGTTGACAACATCGTCCAAGGTGCCACCCGAAGAACGGCACACCACCAGGTTTATGTTGCCAATAACACGGGAAACACAAGGAACAGGGGGGACGGAGATCACACCCCCCGCTCCAGCAGACGAGCAAGTTTTGGAAACAACGCTAGTAACAACAACAGCGATTACACCATCGCATAGGAGGAGTGGGCAGCAGCCAAGGCAGCCGTGCTTAACAACACACCGCTCCCCGCAGGAACTTCGGTTGGAACCCTCAACGCTTATCGCTCCATATTGGAGAAAAATCGGGAGCGCCTATCAAAAGAGCAAGCCACCCTCGAGAGACGCCTATCTGCTGCAGACCAATCTAGTGAACGACGGAGAGGCTCGCGAGGAAGCGGCTCTCGAAGCACTCAAGGGGCAGACAAGCACCGATCAAGATTATCCAGACTCTCGGAAGATGACGCCAAAGAGATAACGTCGAATCTGACCAAGTCCTTCATGACCAAGGACACCGCGGGTATGCCACGGCCAAAAACCGTTGCGGGAGCAACCGCCAATCTCGCAGCATACCTCATCAATCAGCGCCCTGAAGGTTCTATGGCTCAAGCCCATCGAGGTGCCCTAGAAAGTCTTGCAATATTGGGAGACAACCTGGTCCCGCGGAAGGAAAAGACCACGTTACAGGCCAGCGGCTCAAAGCATCACGCGAGAGACGCTCGAGACGAAATCGCCCAGAGCAGAATCGACAAAGCAAGGCGACGACGCGCCGCTAGGGAGGAATATGACAGTGATTCTTCGAACGAGAGCCAGGAGAACGACGACGAGCTAAGGGGGGGCCGATTGTTTAAGCTACAAAATCCACGAGGCGATGCCACCCAGAAAGTTCAAACCTACCCCTACTGACGCCGCCAAATACGATGGGAAGCAGGAGCCGAGTTCCTGGATAGATGACTACTTGCAGACTGTGATTCTGCACAAGGGAAATCAGATAGCAGCAATGCAATGCTTGCAGCTTTACCTGAAGGAGTCAACACGAGCTTGGTTAAGAGGCCTGCTGAAGGGTTCCATCAAATCATGGGACGACTTAGTAGACGCTTTCGTTGCCAATTTCCAAGCAACATACAAAAGGCCCGTCGGGATTGAGGAGTTACGGCATTGCCAACAAAAGCAGAAGGAATCGATGTGCGTGTACATCGGGAGATTCACAAAGCTCCTAAATGCTGCCGAAGATGTTTCTGTCGACAGAGCAATCGACGCCTTCAGCGATGGCATCCGACGTGAAAGCTACATAGAGGAACTCGGGCGCAAAAAGCCAAAAACCATAACCAAGTTAATGGAAATCGCCAACAGCTGGGCTGATGGCGAGGACAACTTACGAAAGCTGCGACAGCGCAGTGATGACGAAGACGATGACCAGCCGAAGCACGACTCGGGTGGATGAAGGGATCGCCACAAGAAGAGGAAAAACCGCAGCTATGACGATAGTAACCTGGTAGCCGCAGGATACTCTGATCGGCAGGACGATCGGTATGACTACAGACGAGACGATCGGCAGGATGGCAATCGGAACAACTCTGGAAACCGTGGCAATTAAAACCACGACCATAGAGGACTCCCGAACTACCCTACGCCGAGCAGATCAACGCTCCCTGTTACTTGCACTCGTACGTTGATTCTAAGGACAACAAAACAAAGTCAAGCCACTTGCTCAGAGATTGTAGGCAGTTCATTGACATGCAGAAACTCATCCAGCAGCAACAGCCACCACCGCCACCACCACCACCTCCACCGCAGCATCAGGTCCAGCAGGCTCAACCTCACCAACCCAATGAGGCGTTTCCACCACCACGTGGGCAGATGAGCATGATCCACAGGACAGGTGTTTCGAGAAGAGAAATGAAGAAGCTCACTCGAGAAATCAATCTGGCAGAAAGTATCATGGCGAACGTCTCTGAATATGTCGAGTGGTCGTCTCAGAACATTACGTTCAGCCGAGCAGATCACCCGATGACCATACCAAAACCAGGACACGCTGCCTTAGTAGTCGAGGCGCAGGTCGGGGGGTTCAAGATGAGCAAAGTCTTCATGGATGGTGGAAGTGGACTAAACCTGATATTCGTCGACACAATCAAGAGTATGGGGATCACCATGAGAATGCTAGAAGAAACAGACACATGTTTTCATGGGATTCTCCCCACTTCACCGGCGTACTCTCTTGGTAAAGTTTACCTGAATGTCGTCTTTGGAAAACCCGACAACTTCAGGAAGGAAAAGATCAAGTTCGAAGTCGTGAACTGGGAATCGCAGTATCACGCTATACTCTGAAGACCAGCTTATGCCAAGTTCATGGCTGTACCGCACTACGCATACCTCAAGCTGAAAATGCCTGGGAGCAACGGGACAAACATCACAATCTATGGAAGTTTCTCACGCTCGGACAATTGTGATCGTGACTTTCAGAGGATTGCTGCAAAGTTTGGCTGAAACAGGAAATTACCGATCTTCCTTCCAAGTCATCGTCACGCGATAATAAGGGAGAAGAACGTGTCAGAGGAGCGAAGAAGAAGCCAGCCGACCTTGCTCTAGAAGCTTCGGCAGCACAAACTTCTGCAGCAAAAGCTTCGGCAGCAAAAGCTTCGGCAGCTGATGGCACAGAAGACATAGGAGACATCAAGACACTGGCAATCGCTGTCCAGACCCCGGGTGAAATCAACGATGCTTCGATAACCACTAATGTGGTGGACAAGCCAGAAGATGAGAAGAACCCCTTCCTTGCTTAAGCGGTTCATTAGTGTTTAGTTTTCCCTTTTCTTTTAAACAGGGCTCTCCTTTTTTCGCCCCTTAGTCCAGTTTTTCTTTTATTAATGAGAACTTAAGTTTTGATTCCTTGAAAAGCATTGCAGTAATTCGGAGCACCCAAACCGCATCATCATAAACCTTGCTTACGCCCCTTGGCGAATGACGGTGCAACGTAGTACGCGGCAAGAGATCGTGCTCCGAAAAAGCCTCTACGAGTGCTAAAGGATGCAAAATAAACAAGGGCGCTAACCTTTCCCTCCGCTATAGATGCCTCTACGAGCGCCGTAAATAGCGAGAGTTTGGAAATACATATGACCCAACCCACGTTCGATATTTCAATTGTGGAAATATCATAGAACAACGGGCTCATCGGCTGAGTTAATGCACCTGATATATTCGGGAGCTGCTCTCCGAACATACATCGGTTGAAAGCAAAGTTGCACATACAACGGGTTTAGCAAGACCTGCAACACGAGCTGATCACTCAAAAAATTTGCTGACCAACGAATGCACATACGTTTACACGGGCAATTAAGATTTGCTCCTTCTAAATTTGCCAACGGCACTGACGCGCTCGTGGATCCGCTTGTTCTCTTCAGCACGGTTCAGAGCTATGACTAGCAAAAGAATCAACGGAAGATCAGGCAATACGTTTTTGACAAAGAGTAATGAGCACAAGGACCAGGGAACTTACAGTTTAAACTTTCAGTGGCCTTATGCAGTTCAGTAAGAGCATAGCGCTCTACGTCGGCTGCAATCTCGCCCTTCTTCTTGATAATGGCAGCCAAGGCATAGGTATTGCGCAGATCCTTTTCCATCTGCGCGATCCGATTCTTCATATGCTGGATTCGATCATCTTCAGAAAGAGCAACCGAAGAATCGTCAACAAATGCAAGCACTGGGAAAACCTGCAAGGAATAGCGTCAAAGGCATGACGGATCGCTTCGCATCAACATCAGAAGGTACTCCCATCGGGAGAGTGATACGTCCAAAACGTATCTACTTTTCCGAACACTTTTGCTATTGTTTTGCCTCTAATTTGTGTATTTTGGATACAACTAACACGGACTAACGCTGTTTTCAGCAGAATTGCTCTGGTGTCTCGTTTTTGTGCAGAAATTCAACTTTCGAGAAAATTCTCGGAATTTATACCAAAGGGCCTATTTTACCAGAAGAATTACGGAGCCAGAAGGGCAAGCCAGGTGGAGGCCCGAGGCCCCCACACACTAGACCGGCGCGGCCCAGGAGGGGGGCGCGCCGCCCTACTGTGTGGCCTCCTCGGCTGGCCTCTGACGCCCTCCTCTAGACTACTAAAAGGTTTCGATCTAAAAACACGAGGAGAGAAGTCGAAGTCGCCAGAAACCCTCCAGAACGCCGCCACATCGCGAAACTCCATCTCGGGACCAGAAACTCCGTTCTGGCACTCCGCAGGGACGGGGAATTGGAGGAGATCATCGCCATCATCACCACCGACGCCTCTCCATCGACCAGCCATGTTTCCCCCATCCATGTGTGAGTAATTCCCCCGCTGTAGGCTGAAGGGGATGGTAGGGATTGGATGAGATTGGTCATGTAATAGCATAAGATTGTTAGGGCATAGTGCCTAGTGTCCGTAATTGGTACTTTGATGATATTGTTGCAACTTGTTATGCTTAATGCTTGTCACTAGGGCCCGAGTGCCATGATCTCAGATCTGAACATGTTATTGTTTCATGATGATATGCATTGTTTTATGATCTTACCTGCAAGTTGTATACACATGTCGTTGTCCGGAACCCGAGGCCCCAAAGTGACAGAAATTGGGACAACCGGAGGGGAAGGCAGTGATGCGAGGATCACATGTGTTCACGGAGTGTTAATGCTTTGCTTTGGTACTTTATTAAAAGGAGTACCTTAATATCCAGTAGATTCCCTAGAGGCCCGGCTGCCACCGGCTGGTAGGACAAAAGATGTTGTGCAAGTTTCTCATTGCGAGCACGTACGACTATATACGGAACACATGCATATGGATTGCTTAGTACTTGGACACCGTTTTATTATTATCTGCAAATTCCCTGCTTTGATTGTTACATGAGTTTCTCTCATCCATGCAACGCCCGTCATCCATCCCTGTGCCTACAGTATTTTAATCCTGTTGTTTACTATAATCACTACTGTTGTCTTTGTTACACTGCTGCTGATATTTCACCACTGCTACTGCTATCAAACTGTTACTACTGATAAACTCTTGCGAGCAAGTCTGTTTCCAGGTGCAGCTGAATTGACAACTCCGCTGTTAAGGCTTTCAAGTATTCTTTGTCTCCCCTTGTGTCGAATCAATAAATTGGGTTTTACTTCCCGCGAAGACTGTTGCGATCCCCTATACTTGTGGGTCATCAAGACTATTTTCTGGCGCCGTTGCCGGGGAGCATAGCTTTATTTGGAGGTTCACTTGGATTGATATTGTTCGCTGCAAATTCTCCATCATGGGTAAATCTCGCGATTCTGAAGTCGCCATATTACCATCCACTACAAGAAAAGGTACAACTCTGAGTACCTCTGCTGCTCTTGATTCACCATCTATGATAAGTCAACTTGTTTCACCACCGCAAGCTTCACTTGTTGGTACTTCTGCTGAATCTGAGAATTCTCATAATATTGATGATGTTTCTGCTGTGCTTGATGATAGTGGTTCATTGGGATCCTTTCTAGGTGCTACAATTGCTAGGTCTAGACAAATTGAAAATACTGAAACTCCTAATGAAAATGCAGCCACACCTGTTAATTCAGCTGAGTCTGTTGATTATTTTAGTGATGATCCTGATGAGGATTATGTGGAGCTTAATGATGATTTTATTGATAAATGCAATGCTATCACTGATGCAAGAAAAATTAAAAAGTTTGTCGCACAACATACTGTTAGATATAAGCTATCTCCTGATCCTAAATTTGCCACATCTCCTTGATACGCGTACAGCACACGTCCATTGGGAACCCCAAGAGGAAGGTGTGATGCGTACAGCGGCAAGTTTTCCCTCAGTATGAAACCAAGGTTTATCGAACCAGTAGGAGCCAAGAAGCACGTTGAAGGTTGATGGCGGCGGGATGTAGTGCGGCGCAACACCAGAGATTCCGGCGCCAACGTGGAACCTGCACAACACAACCAAAGTACTTTGCCCCAACGAAACAGTGAGGTTGTCAATCTCACCGGCTTGCTGTAACAAAGGATTAGATGTATAGTGTGGAAGATGATTGTTTGCAGAGAACAGTAAAACAGTATTGCAGTAGATTGTATTTCAGTATAGAGAATTGGACCGGGGTCCACAGTTCACTAGAGGTGTCTCTCCCATAAGATAAACAGCATGTTGGGTGAACAAATTACAGTTGGACAATTGACCAATAAAGAGGGCATGACCATGCACATACATATTATGATGAGTATAGTGATATTTAATTGGGCATTACGACAAAGTACATAGACCGCTATCCAGCATGCATCTATGCCTAAAAAGTCCACCTTCAGGTCATCATCCGAACCCCCTCCAGTATTAAGTTGCTAACAACAGACAATTGCATTAAGTATTGCGCGTAATGTAATCAGTAACTATATCCTTGAACATAGCACCAATGTTTTATCCCAAGTGGCAACAGCACATCCATAATCTTAGAGATTTCTGTCACTTCCCCAGATTCACGGAGACATGAACCCACTATCGAGCATAAATACTCCCTCTTGGAGTTACAAGCATCTACTTGGCCAGAGCATCTACTAGTAACGGAGAGCATGCAAGATCATAAACAACACATAGACATAACTTTGATAATCAACATAACAAGTATTCTCTATTCATCGGATCCCAACAAACGCAACATATAGAATTACAGATAGATGATCTTGATCATGTTAGGCAGCTCACAAGACCCGACAATTAAGCACAATGGGGAGAAGACAACCATCTAGCTACTGCTATGGACCCATAGTCCAGGGGTAGACTACTCACACATCACTCCGGAGGCGACCATGGCGGCGTAGAGTCCTCCGGGAGATGATTCCCCTCTCCGGCAGGGTGCCGGAGGCGATCTCCTGAATCCCCCGAGATGGGATTGGCGGCGGCGTCTCTGGAAGGTTTTCCGTATCGTGGCTCTCGGTACTGGAGGTTTCGCGATGGAGGCTTTAAGTAGGCGGAAGGGCAGGTCAAGAGGCGGCACGAGGGGCCCACACTACAGGCCGGCGCGGCCAGGGCTTGGGCCGCGCCGCCCTGTAGTCTGGCCACCTCGTGGCCCCACTTCGTCTCCTCTTCGGTCTTCTGGAAGCTTCGTGGCAAAATAGGACCCTGGGCGTTGATTTCGTCCAATTCCGAGAATATTTCGTTACTAGGATTTCTGAAACCAAAAGCAATAAAACAAAGAATCGGCACTTCGGCATCTTGTTAATAGGTTAGTTCCAGAAAATGCACTAATATGACATAAAGTGTGCATAAAACATGTAGATATCATCAATAATGTGGCATGGAACACAAGAAATTATCGATACGTCGGAGACGTATCAGCATCCCCAAGCTTAGTTCTGCTCGTCCCGAGCAGGTAAAACGATAACAAAGATAATTTCTGGAGTGACATGCCATCATAACCTTGATCATACTATTTGTAAAGCATATGTAGTGAATGCAGCGATCAAAACAATGTATATGACATGAGTAAACAAGTGAATCATATAGCAAAGACTTTTCATGAATAGTACTTCAAGACCTGCATCAATAAGTCTTGCATAAGAGTTAACTCATAAAGCAATAATTCAAAGTAAAAGCATTGAAGCAACACAAAGGAAGATTAAGTTTCAGCGGTTGCTTTCAACTTGTAACATGTATATCTCATGGATATTGTCAACATAGAGTAATATAATAAGTGCAATATGCAAGTATGTAGGAATCAATGCACAGTTCACACAAGTGTTTGCTTCTTGAGGTGGAGAGAAATAGGTGAACTGACTCAACAATGAAAGTAAAAGAATGGTCCTCCATAGAGGAAAAGCATCGATTGCTATATTTGTGCTAGAGCTTTGATTTTGAAAACATGAAACACTTTTGTCAACGGTAGTAATAAAGCATATGTATCATGTAAATTATATCTTACAAGTTGCAAGCCTCATGCATAGTATACTAATAGTGCCCGCACCTTGTCCTAATTAGCTTGGACTACCGGATCATCGCAATGCACATGTTTTAACCAAGTGTCACAAAGGGGTACCTCTATGCCGCATGTACAAAGGTCTAAGGAGAAAGCTCGCATTGGATTTCTCGCTATTGATTATTCTCAACTTAGACATCCATACCGGGACAACATAGACAACAGATAATGGACTCCTCTTTTATGCATAAGCATGTAACAACAATTAATTTTCTCATTTGAGATTGAGGATATTGTCCAAAACTGAAACTTCCACCATGGATCATGGCTTTAGTTAGCGGCCCAATGTTCTTCTCTAACAATATGCATGCTTAACCATAAGGTGGTAGATCTCTCTTACTTCAGACAAGACGGACATGCATAGCAACTCACATGAAATTCAACAGAAGGTAGTTGATGGCGTCCCCAGTGAACATGGTTATCGCACAACAAGCAACTTAATAAGAGATAAAGTGCATAAGTACATATTCAATACCACAATAGTTTTTAGGCTATTTGTCCCATGAGCTATATATTGCAAAGGTGAATGATGGAATTTTAAAGGTAGCACTCAAGCAATTTACTTTGGAATGGCGGAGAAATACCATGTAGTAGGTAGGTATGGTGGACACAAATGGCATAGTGGTTGGCTCAAGTATTTTGGATGCATGAGAAGTATTCCCTCTCGATACAAGGTTTAGGCTAGCAAGCGTATTTGAAACAAACACAAGGATGAACGGCGCAGCAAAACTCACATAAAAGACATATTGTAAACATTATAAGAATCTACACCGTCTTCCTTGTTGTTCAAACTCAATACTAGAAATTATCTAGACCTTAGAGAGACCAAATATGCAAACCAAATTTTAGCATGCTCTATGTATTTTTTCATTAATGGGTGCAAAGTATATGATGCAAGAGATTAAACATGAGCACAACAATTGCCAAGTATCACATTATCCAAGACATTATAGCAATTTACTACATGTATCATTTTCCAATTCCAACCATATAACAATTTAACGAAGAAGAAACTTCGCCATGAATACTATGAGTAGAGCCTAAGGACATACTTGTCCATATGCTACAGCGGAGCGTGTCTCTCTCCCACAAAGTGAATGCTAGGATCCATTTTATTCAAACAAAAAAAAAAACAAAAACAAACCGACGCTCCAAGAAAAGCACATAAGATGTGATGGAATAAAAATATAGTTTCAGGGGAGGAACCTGATAATGTTGTCGATGAAGAAGGGGATGCCTTGGGCATCCCCAAGCTTAGACGCTTGAGTCTTCTTAGAATATGCAGGGGTGAACCATCGGGGCATCCCCAAGCTTAGAGCTTTCACTCTCCTTGATCATGTTGCATCATACTCCTCTCTTGATCCTTGAAAACTTCCTCCACACCAAACTTAGAACAACTCATTAGAGGGTTAGTGGACAATAAAAATTAACATGTTCAGAGGTGACACAATCATTCTTAACACTTCTGGACATTGCATAAAGCTACTGGACATTAATGGATCAAAGAAATTCATCCAACATAGCAAAATAGGCAATGCGAAATAAAAGGCAGAATCTGTCAAAACAGAACAGTTCGTATTGACGAATTTTATCGAGGCACCAGACTTGCTCAAATGAAAATGCTCAAATTGAATGAAAGTTGCGTACATATCTGAGGATCACTCACGTAAATTGGCATAATTTTCTGAGTTATCTACAGAGAAAACAGCCCAGATTCGTGACAGCAAAGAAATCTGTTTCTGCGCAGTAATCCAAATCTAGTATGAACTTTACTATCAACGACTTTACTTGGCACAACAAAACACTAAACTAAGATAAGGAGAGGTTGCTACAGTAGTAAACAACTTCTAAGACACAAAATAAAAACAAAGTACTGTAGTAAAAACATGGGTTGTCTCCCATAAGCGCTTTTCTTTAACGCCTTTCAGCTAGGCGCAGAAAGTATATATCAAGTGTTATCAAGAGACGAAGTGTCAACATCATAATTTGTTCTAATAATAGAATCAAAAGGTAACGTCATTCTCTTTCTAGGGAAGTGTTCCATACCTTTCTTGAGAGGAAATTGATATTTTATATTACCTTCCTTCATATCAATGATAGCACCAACAGTTCGAAGAAAAGGTCTTCCCAATATAATGGGACAAGATGCATTGCATTCAATATCCAAGACAACAAAATCAACGGGGACAAGGTTATTGTTAACGGTAATGCGAACATTATCAACTTTCCCCAAAGGTTTCTTTGTAGAATGATCAGCAAGATTAACATCCAAATAACAATTTTTCAATGGTGGCAAGTCAAGCATATTATAGATTTTCTTAGGCATAACGGAAATACTTGCACCAAGATCACATAAAGCATTACAATCAAAATCTTTAACCTTCATCTTAATGATGGGCTTCCAACCATCCTCTAGCTTTCTAGGAATAGAGGCTTCACGCTCTAGTTTCTCTTCTCTAGCTTTTATGAGAGCATTTGTAATATGTTGCGTGAAAGCCAAATTTATAGCACTAGCATTAGGACTTTTAGCAAGTTTTTGCAAGAACTTTATAACTTCAGAGACGTGGCAATCATCAAAATTCAAACCATTATAATCTAAAGCAATGGGATCATCATCCCCAATGTTGGAAAAAATTTCAGCAGTTTTATCACAAGCAATTTCAGCAGTTTTAGCAGTTTCGGGCAGTTTCTCGCGCTTTGCATTAGAAGTGGAAACATTGCTAACACCAATTCTTTTATTATTAATAGTAGGAGGTGCAGCAACATGTGTAGCATTAGCATTACTAGTGGTGGTAATAGTCCAAACTTTAGCTACATTCTTCTCTTTAGCTAGTTTTTCATTTTCTTCTCTATCCCACCTAGCACGCAATTCAGCCATTAATCTTATATTCTCATTAATTCTAACTTGGATGGCATTTGCTGTAGTAACAATTTTATTTTCAATATCCCTACTAGGCATAACTTTCGATTTCAAAAGATCAACATCAGAGGCAAGACTATCGACTTTAGAAGCAAGTATATCAATTTTCCCAAGTTTTCTTCAACAGATTTGTTAAAGGCAGTTTGTGTACTAATAAATTCTTTAAGCATAGCTTCAAGTCCAGGGGGTGTGTTCCTATTATTATTGTAAGAATTCCCATAAGAATTACCATAGCCGTTACCATTATTATAAGGATATGGCCTATAGTTGTTACTAGAATTGTTCTGATAAGCATTGTTGTTGAAATTATTATTTTTAATGAAGTTTACATCAACATGTTCTTCTTGGGCAACCAATGAAGCTAACGGAACATTATTAGGATCAACATTAGTCCTATCATTCACAAGCATAGACATAATAGCATCAATCTTATCACTCAAGGAAGAGGTTTCTTCGACAGAATTTACCTTCTTACCTTGTGGAGCTCTTTCCGTGTGCCATTCAGAGTAGTTGATCATCATATTATCAAGAAGCTTTGTTGCTTCACCAAGAGTGATGGACATAAAGGTACCTCCAGCAGCTGAATCCAATAAATTCCGCGAAGAAAAATTTAGTCCTGCATAGAAGGTTTGGATGATCATCCAAGTAGTCAGTCCATGGGTTGGGCAATTTTTAACCAAAGATTTCATTCTTTCCCATGCTTGTGCAACATGCTCAGTATCTAATTGTTTAAAATTCATTATGCTACTCCTCAAAGATATAATTTTAGCAGGGGGATAATATCTACCAATAAAAGCATCCTTGCATTTAGTCCATGAATCAATACTATTCTTAGGCAGAGATAGCAACCAATCTTTAGCTCTTCCTCTTAATGAGAAAGGAAACAATTTCAATTTTATAATGTCACCATCTACATCTTTATACTTTTGCATTTCACATAGTTCAACAAAATTATTAAGATGGGCAGCAGCATCATCAGAACTAACACCAGAAAATTGCTCTCGCATAACAAGATTCAGTAAAGCAGGTTTAATTTCAAAGAATTCTACTGTAGTAGCAGGTGGAGCAATAGGTGTGCATAAGAAATCATTATTATTTGTGGTTGTGAAGTCACACAACTTAGTATTTTCAGGAGTGGCCATTTTTGCAGTAGTAAATAAAGCAAACTAGATAAAGTAAATGCAAGTAACTAATTTTTTTGTGTTTTTGATATAGCAAACGAGATAGCAAATAAAGTAAAACTAGCAACTAATTTTTTTGTATTTTGATTTAGTGCAGCAAACAAAGTAGTAAATAAAACTAAGCAAGACAAAAACAAAGTAAAGAGATTGGGATGTGGAGACTCCCCTTGCAGCGTGTCTTGATCTCCCGACAACGAGCGCCGAGAAAAAGAGCTTGATACGCGTACAGCACGCGTCCGTTGGGAACCCCAAGAGGAAGGTGTGATGCGTACAGCGGCAAGTTTTCCCTCAGTATGAAACCAAGGTTTATCGAACCAGTAGGAGCCAAGAAGCATGTTGAAGGTTGATGGCGGCGGGATGTAGTGCGGCGCAACACCAGAGATTCCGGCGCCAACGTGGAACCTGCACAACACAACCAAAGTACTTTGCCCCAACGAAACAGTGAGGTTGTCAATCTCACCGGCTTGCTGTAACAAAGGATTAGATGTATAGTGTGGAAGATGATTGTTTGCAGAGAACAGTAAAACAGTATTGCAGTAGATTGTATTTCAGTATAGAGAATTGGACCGGGGTCCACAGTTCACTAGAGGTGTCTCTCCCATAAGATAAACAGCATGTTGGGTGAACAAATTACAGTTGGGCAATTGACAAATAAAGAGGCATGACCATGCACATACATATTATGATGAGTATAGTGAGATTTAATTGGGCATTACGACAAAGTACATAGACCGCTATCCAGCATGCATCTATGCCTAAAAAGTCCACCTTCAGGTTATCATCCGAACCCCCTCCAGTATTAAGTTGCTAACAACAGACAATTGCATTAAGTATTGCGCGTAATGTAATCAGTAACTATATCCTTGAACATAGCACCAATGTTTTATCCCTAGTGGCAACAACACATCCATAATCTTAGAGATTTCTGTCACTTCCCCAGATTCACGGAGACATGAACCCACTATCGAGCATAAATACTCCCTCTTGGAGTTACAAGCATCTACTTGGCCAGAGCATCTACTAGTAACGGAGAGCATGCAAGATCATAAACAACACATAGACATAACTTTGATAATCAACATAACAAGTATTCTCTATTCATCGGATCCCAACAAACGCACCATATAGAATTACAGATAGATGATCTTGATCATGTTAGGCAGCTCACAAGACCCGACAATTAAGCACAATGGGGAGAAGACAACCATCTAGCTACTGCTATGGACCCATAGTCCAGGGGTAGACTACTCACACATCACTCCGGAGGCGACCATGGCGGCGTAGAGTCCTCCGGGAGATGATTCCCCTCTCCGGCAGGGTGCCGGAGGCGATCTCCTGAATCCCCCGAGATGGGATTGGCGGCGGCGGCGTCTCTGGAAGGTTTTCCGTATCGTGGCTCTCGGTACTGGGGGTTTCGCGACGGAGGCTTTAAGTAGGCGGAAGGGCAGGTCAAGAGGCGGCACGAGGGGCCCACACTACAGGCCGGCGCGGCCAGGGCTTGGGCCGCGCCGCCCTGTAGTCTGGCCACCTCGTGGCCCCACTTCGTCTCCTCTTCGGTCTTCTGGAAGCTTCGTGGCAAAATAGGACCCTGGGCGTTGATTTCGTCCAATTCCGAGAATATTTCGTTACTAGGATTTCTGAAACCAAAAACAGCAAAAAACAGCAACTGGCACTTCGGCATCTTGTTAATAGGTTAGTTCCAGAAAATGCACGAATATGACATAAAGTGTGCATAAAACATGTAGATATCATCAATAATGTGGCATGGAACACAAGAAATTATCGATACGTCGGAGACGTATCACTCCTATAAATATTAAGGATAAAGATTATGATTTTTCTCTTGATCTATCTCATATAGCTATTGTTGAGAAAACACCCTTTTGTGGTACTGAAAAAGAAAGTGCTGTAGAACACATGAATGAACTTTCTTCTATGAGTAGCTTGTTTTCTGATGATGTCAAGTTGCGCACTTATTTTGTTGCTAAAATTTTTCCTTTCTCATTAAACGATGATGCTAAAACTTGGTATAATAGTTTGCCTCCTGGTTCTATTAATAGTCCAGGTGATTTGCTTGATGTTTTCTTTCAGAAATACTTTCCTGCTAGTGCTCAACATGCTGCTTTACAGAAAATTTATAGCTTTGACCAGGAAGATGGAGAGAAATTGCCTGAAGCATGGGCAAGATTTTGCTCTCTTATCAGAGCTCGACCTGGACATGATTTGGAAAAGCATGATTTACTTGATATATTTTATAGTGGACTAACCGTTGAGTCTAGAGCATATTTGGATAGTTGTGCTGGTTGTGTTTTTAGGAAAAGAACTCCAGACGAAGCTGAAGAATTATTGGCTAAAATAGGCCGGAATCATGATGATTGGACTACACCTGAACCAACTCCGACGCCGATATTGAAGAAGAGGGGTTTAATTAAATTAAATGATGAAGATATGAGGGAAGCCAAGAAGTCTCTTAAGGAGAAAGGTATTAAATCTGAATATGTGAAGAACTTAGCTCCCATAGAAGATTTATGCAAGATAATTCCCCCTTCGTCCATGATTGAGGTAAACTCTCTTCAACGCTTTACTAGGGAAGATATTCCGTATTCAAAACCTCCTGCTCAATGCTTAGATGAGTTTGATAATTATATTGTTAAGCAAGAAAATTTTAATATGAGAGTAGAGAATCATCTAATGGAAAATTCTCAAGCTATTAGCAATTTGCATGATATTGTGGAGAGAACCTCCAATGATGTTAAGATGCTTGTTAAACATTTTCAAATAGTTCAAACTCAAATTCATCAACTCACTAAAGTGCAAAATGACTTGTTAAAAAATAATTCTAAAGAGAAACATGCTTATGAACTAACAACTAGAGGCGGTGTTTCTACCCAGGATCCTCTATATCCTGAAGGGCATCCCAAAAGAGTTGAACAAGATTCTCAACGAATTGAACCTAGTGCTCCTTCTAAGAAAAAGAAGAAGAAACATAAAACTATTGTAGAATCCTCTGAACCTGTTAATGATCCTAATAGTATTTCAATTTCTGATGCTGAAACTGAAAGTGGTAATGAACATGATAATGATAATGATAAGAATGATGCTTCTGATAAAGAAGAAGTTGAAGATGAACCTGAAAAGCATGCTAAAAATAAAAAGTATACTAAAGAAGATTTTATTGCTAAGAAACATGGTAATGAAAGAGAACCTTGGGTACAAAAGCAAATGCCTTTTCCTGCTAAGAAACTAAAATCAAAGGAAGAAGAACACTATAATAAATTTTGTGATTGGATAAAACCTTTATTCTTGCAAATCCCTTTGACTGAAGCTATTAAATTGCCTCCTTATTCAAAGTATATGAAAGGTATTGTCTCTAACAAAATGAAAATTCCTAATGAGGAGATTTCCACTATGCTTGCTAATTACTCTTTCAATGGCAAAGTTCCAAAGAAGTTAGGCGACCCAGGTATACCAACTATTCCTTGTTCTATTAAGAATAATTATGTTAGAACTGCTCTATGTGATTTGGGAGCAGGTGTTAGCGTTATGCCTTTTTCTCTTTACAAGAGACTTTATTTAGATAAGTTGATACCAACTGATATATCTTTGCAAATGACTGATAAATCTACTGCTATTCCTATTGGTATATGTGAGGTTGTTCCTGTTCAAGTTACTAATAACTGCTTGATATTAACTAATTTTGTTGTGTTGGAAATGCCTGAAGATGATAATATGTCTATTATTCTTGGGAGACCTTTTCTTAACATCGCAGGGGCTGTTATTGATTGCAATAAAGGAAAAGTTACTTTCAATGTTGATGACAAGGAGCATACCGTTTATTTCCCCAAGAAGATTGATAAAGTATGTGGAGTTAATACAATTTCTAATGTGAGAACTATCAAAATTGGAGCTATTGATTGTCCTATATATGAACCTAAAGAAGGATATCAAAATATCATGATTGGATCCATATCAATACAATTCAAGGTAACATGATTGATTTGAGGTTTATTTCTTCTTATGCTATGTAAAATTTATTTGGTGGCAAGACTTGATCAACCTTGTTAACAAATACTTTTTATATGCATAGAGGAGCTAAACAACATTTCTTTCTTCTTCCACTTGTTTTACTTACTGTAGCAATACCTTTGTATCTTTACTTTATTGCATTATTGTGCCAAGAAAAGTCTCTAATGGAAGGTTGGTGGTAGATTTGGATTTCTGCGCAGAAATAGATTTTTAGCTGTCACGAATTTGAGTTTTTCTCTCTGTAGGAGAATATAAAAATTCTGTAAAAATTCACGTGTGATCCTCAGATATGTACGCAACTTTCATTAGTTTTGAGTTTTCTGATTTGAGCAACAGAAGTACCTCGAAAAAATTCGTCTTTACTGGTTGTTCTATTTTGGCAGATTCTGTCTCTGTTTTTGCATTGTCTCTTGTGGACTTTAAGTAAGGCTTTCTAGACGTGGAGAGCTGTAGTAATGTTTTATTGAGTTCTTGCAATGTGTCACTACAGGACTAAAGTGGATTAAAGTTTTTGAGTACTAACCCCTCTAATGAAGTTTATGCGAAGCTTGGTGTGGCAGAAGTTTTCAAGGGTCAAGAGAGAAGGGTGATATAATGTGATCAAGAAGAGCCAAAAGCCTAAGCTTGGGGGGAGGTATATCGGCATCGCTCATTCTTTGCATATTATGGTTGCTGGATACTTGTATATACTTGTTTAGTTTCTTAAAGTGGTTTTCTAATAAGAGGGAGATGATATTTGGGGAAGTGCTGCCTGAAAACAGATTCTGGACTGTTACCAAAAATATTCTCAAAAACAGCCAGAACGTTATTTTGCGAAGCCAATTTTTGTGCATGTTCCCCAGGTTGTTATATAACTTTCATTAGTTGAACACATTTCGAGCTGAGCAGCGGAAGAATTTCTTAAAAATCGATTACTGTACTGCTGTCAAGTTTGACGAATTCCTGCTGTTTTGTGTTTATGTGGCTTTTCTAGTTTTCATTTTCTTGTTTTTGCTTTGTTTCTTTCCTAAAACACAAAAAGACCAAAAATATTTCTGTTGTTTCTCTTCACCATTTGCTTATTTTGGTTTCTTGCTTTTACTTTGCTTTATTTGCTATCGTTGGTTTGCTATAAGAAAATCCAAAAAGATTTTGCTTTGATTGCTTGTTTCCTTTTGTTCTTGTTTCCAATTCGAAAACACCAAAAATATTTGCTGTTCTTCTTTGGTTTTGTAAAGTTCATTATGAGTTCAAAGGTCTTCGGTGGCTGGAGCGTGGTTTTCATTTCATATTATCCAAGCTACACAAGTGAAAGGCAATAATGACGATCTACGACAATTCGACTGTGGTGAGAGGCTGGTATGAACTCTATTTGTTTACATTTTTGTACATATACTCATCCATGTGAGCATGCTTGGTTGGTTCATGTGAGGTATATGTCATTTAAGAAAGTCTAGTAGTTCATGATCTCTCATGTTTAGCTCCAATTTATTAATATGAGTAGCATGTCATGGATGCTTGCTTGCATTGTTTTATTCATAAATAGGTATGACATTGTGGTATCCTCCTCTGAATAATTCATTTGAATCGACTTGGCACATGCTCACGCATGCATATGACTGAACAAAAGTCAATTAAGCCTCGATGATTTACTTTGCCTCAGAGTTCTTGTATCACTTTTATGCCCCCGTTAATTTATTTTGCCGCAAGCATGATTATGACAGTGACTGCTCTCTTGATTTGTCGCTCCCCAGTCTATTGCTAGCCTTCACTTGTACTGAGCGGGAACACTGCTCGTGCTTCCAAACCCCTGAAAACCAAGTTGTTCCAAAGTGTCCACCATAAATACCTATGCATGGCATTTCAAACCATTCCAAGTAAATTCTCACGCGCTACCTTTAAACCTTCAAAATGCTTCTCAATTTGTGTTAATGTTTTATAGCTCATGAGGAAGTATGTGGTGTTTATCTTTCAACCTTGTCATTTACTTTTGACGGACTTTCATAATAAGAGCTAGCAATGGGGTGCCCAGCCCCAATTAATAACTTCATTAATAATTCTCTTCACATGTTTTGCTCTGATTCATCAGTAAGCAACTTAATTTTGCAAATAGACACTCCTCCATGGTATGAGATTGATGGAAGGCACCCGAGGATTCGGTTAGCCATGGCTTGTGTAAGCAAAGGTTGGGGGGAGTGTCACTCATAATAAAAACTAAAGTACATGTGTAAACAAAAGAGAAGAGGGATGATCTACCTTGCTGGTAGAAATAACGTCCTTCATGGGAGCCGCTCTTGAAAGTCTGGTTGGCGAGGTAGTTGGTGTACCCATTACCATTCGTTGACAACAACAAACACTTCTCAAAATAATTTTACTCCTGTTTTAAAAATGAAAAGCTCTAGCGCATGTTAATCCCTGCTTCCCTCTGTGAAGGGTCAATCTTTTACTTTCATGTTGTGTCACCATCCTTTCTTTGAGCACTTTCTTGAGAGCACAACTGTCATTCTGAGTATAATATGCTTGTCCCAAAATATGACTGACTGTGGTATAACTTTGATGCTTTTATCTTTGACAATCTCTATTTCTAGTCTTTCTATGAACCTCATAGGTGCCTGAGCATTTATGTTTTGCTGATCAAATACGGGCAAGCGAGATACCACTTTATCATATCCTTTTATGAACATTGCAATCCTGCTGATAGACATGATTCATGATGCTTACTATTAATTTGTTGGTACCTTTCCATGATTGACATAGCTATTGGATGATCCTATTTGCATGTGTCTTATTATGAATTGCCTGAGTACTTGTCCATATCATGAGAATATTTACATCATATGAGCAAATGTGTTCGTGAAAGTTCTTTTATCGCACTCAGTTGTTAACTGAATTGCTTGAGGACAAGCAATAAGCTAAGCTTGGGGGGAGTTGATACGTCCAAAACGTATCTACTTTCCCGAACACTTTTGCTATTGTTTTGCCTCTAATTTGTGTATTTTGGATACAACTAACACGGACTAACGCTGTTTTCAGCAGAATTGCTCTGGTGTCTCGTTTTTGTGCAGAAATTCAGCTTTCAGGAAAATCCTCGGAATTTATACCAAAGGGCCTATTTTACCAGAAGAATTACGGAGCCAGAAGGGCAAGCCAGGTGGAGGCCCGAGGCCCCCACACACTAGGCCGGCGCGGCCCAGGAGGGGAGCGCGCAGCCCTACTGTGTGGCCTCCTCGGCTGGCCTCTGACGCCCTCCTCTGGACTACTAAAAGGTTTCGATCTAAAAACGCGAGGAGAGAAGTCGAAGTCGCCAGAAACCCTCCAGAACGCCGCCACATCGCGAAACTCCGTCTCGGGACCAGAAACTCCGTTCTGGCACTCCGCCGGGACGGGGAATTGGAGGAGATCATCGCCATCATCACCACCATGTTTCCCCCATCCATGTGTGAGTAATTCCCCCGCTGTAGGCTGAAGGGGATGGTAGGGATTGGATGAGATTGGTCATGTAATAGCATAAGATTGTTAGGGCATAGTGCCTAGTGTCTGTAATTGGTACTTTGATGATATTGTTGCAACTTGTTATGCTTAATGCTTGTCACTAGGGCCCGAGTGCCATGATCTCAGATCTGAACATGTTATTGTTTCATGATGATATGCATTGTTTTATGATCTTACCTGCAAGTTGTATACACATGTCGTTGTCCAGAACCCGAGGCCCCAAAGTGACAGAAATTGGGACAACCGGAGGGGAAGGCAGTGATGTGAGGATCACATGTGTTAACGGAGTGTTAATGCTTTGCTCCGGTACTTTATTAAAAGGAGTACCTTAATATCCAGTAGATTTCCTAGAGGCCCGGCTGCCACCGGCTGGTAGGACAAAAGATGTTGTGAAAGTTTCTCATTGCGAGCACGTACGACTATATACGGAACACATGCCTATGGATTGCTTAGTACTTGGACACCGTTTTATTATTATCTGCAAATGCCCTGCTTTGATTGTTACATGAGTTTCTCTCATCCATGCAACGCCCGTCATCCATCCCTGTGCCTACAGTATTTTAATCCTACTGTTTACTATAATCACTACTGTTGTCTTTGTTACACTGCTGCTGATATTTCACCATTGCTACTGCTATAAAACTGTTACTACTGACAAACTGTTGCGAGCAAGTCTGTTTCCAGGTGCAGCTGAATTGACAACTCCGCTGTTAAGGCTTTCAAGTATTCTTTGTCTCCCTTTGTGTCGAATCAATAAATGGGGTTTTACTTCCCGCGAAGACTGTTGCGATCCCCTATACTTGTGGGTCATCAGAGAGTGCAAGTGAAAATATCATAACAAGGGTGTACTAGCAACATTGCTAGCACGGAGTTTATTACAAACATAAGTTTTGCAACAGAACATTGTTTCACATCAATTCAAAGAGAATTTTGTTACAAAAATCAAGGGGCTTGGGTCTGAGTCGATAAACTGGGGCCAACCGATGTTTTCCTTGATGAAACCAGCTCAAGGAGCTGGCATGCACACTTAAGGGTTGACGTTTTGAAGATGCTTAAATCAATGAACCGCCCATCTTGCTCTTTCGGCAGCTCCCTAGACATCTCTTCGATATCGGCCTTGAAGCCATGACCCATCATAAGTTGGAAGGCTAGGAGGGCACCATAGGTACGCGAAGTGCGTTTGAATACCTCGATAACCTCCTTGGTGTCGACTGCGAAGGCATCGATCAGCTGCCCCAGAGTCTTGTCTTGACTGATCTTGGGGAAGATCATCGAGTGCATCCACGCCATGGCACCTTTGCCCTTTTCAAGAAGCTCCTGTGTAAGCTGGTGGGAGGCGAGAGTCATCGACACACCGTTTGCCGGAGAGTTGTTTGGAATCTTGTCCAAGGCATTGGCAGGGATGTCGGCGGCCTCTGCAAGAGAATGAAATAGAAAAGATTAATGACAAAGAATCGAATTCATAAGCGCAATAATCGACAAAGAAGCATAAAAGAAATTACCAAGCAAAGCCAAGGAAGACTGGCGAAGAAGTTCATCTTTTTCAGTCGCCCGAGCCTCGGCGACCAGCATAGACGCTTCCTCCTCTTTCAGCTTCTCCTTCAGCTTGCCCAGTTCCTCCTTCAGGGAGTCAACCTCTTGGCGAGCTGCGGCGGCTATTTTGACTGCGCCGTCCAACTTTGAGGAAGAAGATTTAACTTCCTTCTGCAGCCGAACCTTGTCTGCTTCCAGGGAAGTAAATTGGGAGGCGAAGGCCTCCAAAGAAGATATAACGCCCCGTGATACGCGTACAGCACGCGTCCGTTGGGAACCCCAAGAGGAAGGTGTGATGCGTACAGCGGCAAGTTTTCCCTCAGTATGAAACCAAGGTTTATCGAACCAGTAGGAGCCAAGAAGCACGTTGAAGGTTGATGGCGGCGAGATGTAGTGCGGCGCAACACCAGGGATTCCGGCGCCAACGTGTAACCTGCACAACACAAACCAAGTACTTTGCCCCAACGAAACAGCGAGGTTGTCAATCTCACCGGCTTGCTGTAACAAAGGATTAGATGTATAGTGTGGATGATAATTGTTTGCAGAAAACAGTAGAACAGTATTGCAGTAGATTGTATTTAAGTATAGAGAATTGGACCGGGGTCCACAGTTCACTAGAGGTGTCTCTCCCATAAGATAAACAGCATGTTGGGTGAACAAATTACAGTTGGGCAATTGACAAATAAAGAGGGCATGACCATGCACATACATATTATGATGAGTATAGTGAGATTTAATTGGGCATTACGACAAAGTACATAGACCGCTATCCAGCAGGCATCTATGCCTAAAAAGTCCACCTTCAGGTTATCATCCGAACCCCCTCCAGTATTAAGTTGCTAACAACAGACAATTGGATTAAGTATTGCGCGTAATGTAATCAGTGACTACATCCTCGAACATAGCACCAATGTTTTATCCCTAGTGGCAACAGCACATCCATAATCTTAGAGGTTTCTGTCACTCCTCCAGATTCACGGAGACATGAACCCACTATCGAGCATAAATACCCCCTCTTGGAGTTACAAGCATCTACTTGGCCAGAGCATCTACTAGTAACGGAGAGCATGTAAGATCATAAACAACACATAGATATAAATTGATAATCAACATAACAAGTATTCTCTATTCATCGGATCCCAACAAACACAACATATAGAATTACAGATAGATGATCTTGATCATGTTCGGCAGCTCACAAGACCCGACAATTAAGCACAATGGGGAGAAGACAACCATCTAGCTACTGCTATGGACCCATAGTCCAGGGGTAGACTACTCACACATCACTCCGGAGGCGACCATGGTGGCGTAGAGTCCTCCGGGAGATGATTCCCCTCTCCGGCAGGGTGCCGGAGGCGATCTCCTGAATCCCCCGAGATGGGATTGGCGGCGGCGTCTCTGGAAGGTTTTCCGTATCGTGGCTCTCGGTACTGGGGGTTTCGCGACGAAGGCTATTTGTAGGCGGAAGGGCAGGTCAAGGGGCGTCACGAGGGGCCCAGATGACAGGGCCGCGCGGCCAAGACCTAGGCCGCGCCGCCCTGTAGTCTGGCCACCTCGTGGCCCCACTTCGTTGACTCTTCGGTCTTCTGGAAGCTTCGTGGCAAAATAGGACCCTGGGCGTTGATTTCGTCCAATTCCGAGAATATTTCCTTACTGGGATTTCTGAAACCAAAAACAGCAGAAAACAGCAACTGGCACTTCGACATCTTGTTAATAGGTTAGTTCCAGAAAATGCACGAATATGACATAAAGTGTGCACAAAACATGTAGATATCATCAATAATGTGGCATGGAACATAAGAAATTATCGATACGTCGGAGACGTATCAGCATCCCCAAGCTTAGTTCCTGCTCGTCCCGAGCAGGTAAACGATAAACAAAGATAATTTCTGGAGTGACATGCCATCATAACCTTGATCATACTATTTGTAAGCATATGTAGTGAATGCAGCGATCAAAACAATGTATATGACATGAGTAAACAAATGAATCATATAGCAAAGACTTTTCATGAATAGTACTTCAAGACAAGCATCAATAAGTCTTGCATAAGAGTTAACTCATAAAGCAATAATTCAAAGTAAAGGCATTGAAGCAACACAAAGGAAGATTAAGTTTCAGCGGTTGCTTTCAACTTATAACATGTATATCTCATGGATATTGTCAATGTAAAGTAATATAATAAGTGCAATATGCAAGTATGTAGGAATCAATGCACAGTTCACACAAGTGTTTGCTTCTTGAGGTGGAGAGAGATAGGTGAACTGACTCAACAATAAAAGTAAAAGAATGGTCCTTCAAAGAGGAAAGCATCGATTGCTATATTTGTGCTAGAGCTTTGATTTTGAAAACAAGAAATAATTTTGTCAACGGTAGTAATAAAGCATATGTATCATGTAAATTATATCTTACAAGTTGCAAGCCTCATGCATAGTATACTAATAGTGCCCGCACCTTGTCCTAATTAGCTTGGACTACCGGGATCATCGCAATGCACATGTTTTAACCAAGTGTCACAAAGGGGTACCTCTATGCACTTTGTACAAAGGTCTAAGGAGAAAGCTCGCATCGGATTTCTCGCTATTGATTATTCTCAACTTAGACATCCATACCGGGACAACATAGACAACAGATAATGGACTCCTCTTTTATGCATAAGCATGAAGCAACAATTAATTTTCTCATTTGAGATTGAGGATATATGTCCAAAACTGAAACTTCCACCATGGATCATGGCTTTAGTTAGCGGCCCAATGTTCTTCTCTAACAATATGCATGCTCTAACCATAAGGTGGTAGATCTCCCTTACTTCATACAAGACGAACATGCATAGCAACTCACATGATATTCAACAAAGAGTAGTTGATGGCGTCCCCAGTGAACATGGTTATCGCACAACAAGCAACTTAATAAGAGATAAAGTGCATAAGTACATATTCAATACCACAATAGTTTTTAAGCTATTTGTCCCATGAGCTATATATTGTAAAGGTGGAGAATGGAAATTTAAAGGTAGCACTCAAGCAATTTACTTTGGAATGGCGGAGAAATACCATGTAGTAGGTAGGTATGGTGGACACAAATGGCATAGTGGTTGGCTCAAATATTTTGGATGCATGAGAAGTATTCCCTCTCGATACAAGGTTTAGGCTAGCAAGGCTATTTGAAACAAACACAAAGATGAAGCGGTGCAGCAAAACTCACATAAAAGACATATTATAAACATTATAAGACTCTACACCGTCTTCCTTGTTGTTCAAACTTAATACTAGAAATTATCTAGACCTTAGAGAAACCAAATATGCAAACCAAATTTTAGCATGCTCTATGTATTTCTTCATTAATGGGTGCAAAGTATATGATGCAAGAGCTTAAACATGAGCACAACAATTGCCAAGTATCACATTATCCAAGACATTTTAGCAATTACTACATGTATCATTTTCCAATTCCAACCATATAACAATTTAACGAAGAAGAAACTTCGCCATGAATATTATGAGTAAAGCCTAAGGACATACTTGTCCATATGCTACAGCGGAGCGTGTCTCTCTCCCATACAGTGAATGATAGGATCCATTTTATTCAAACAAAACAAAAACAAAAACAAACCGACGCTCCAAGAAAAGCACATAAGATATGATGGAATAAAAATATAGTTTCAGGGGAGGAACCTGATAATGTTGTCGATGAAGAAGGGGATGCCTTGGGCATCCCCAAGCTTAGACGCTTGAGTCTTCTTGATATATGCAGGGGTGAACCACCGGGGCATCCCCAAGCTTAGAGCTTTCACTCTCCTTGATCATGTTGTATCATCTCCCTCTCTCGATCCTTGAAAACTTCCTCCACACCAAACTTAGAACAACTCATTAGAGGGTTAGTGCACAATCAAAATATACATGTTCAGATGTGACATAATCATTCTTAACACTTCTGGACATTGCACAAAGCTACTGAAAGTCAATGGAATCGAAATATCCATCGAACATAACAAAACTGGCAATGCGAAATAAAAGGCAGAATCTGTCAAAACAGAACAGTTCGTATTGACGAATTTTATTGAGGCACCAGACTTGCTCAAATGAAAATGCTCAAATTTAATGAAAGTTGCGTACATATCTGAGGATCACTCACGTAAATTGGCATAATTTTCTGAGTTACCTACAGAAAATTTTGCCCAGATTCGTGACAGCAAAGAAATCTGTTTCTGCGCAGTAATCCAAATCTAGTATGAACTTTACTATCAACGACTTTACTTGGCACAACAAAACACTAAACTAAGATAAGGAGAGGTTGCTACAGTAGTAAACAACTTCCAAGACACAAAATAAAAACAAAGTACTGTAGTAAAAACATGGGTTGTCTCCCATAAGCGCTTTTCTTTAACGCCTTTCAGCTAGGCGCAGAAAGTGTGTATCAAGTGTTATCGGAGGATGGTGCATCAACAGTGGGATGCGGAGTTTTCTCAACCAGGCATAGTATATTAGATACATAAGTTTTAGCGTCCCCCTTTTCACTGGTCTTGGGCTTGCTACTCTCATCAAACAAATTTTCAGGAACAAGCCAAGCATAGTTATTTTCTATTGCATCATTCATCGCTAGGAGCTTACATTGTATTGGTGCTTTGATCTCCCCACCATCATTAATATTATTAGTGTACTTTATTCTATCCATATCCATCTTTTCAAGGAGACTAACAAAATTGGTATAAGAACCAAGCATATCATATTTAGCAAAGACCTTTCTAGCCTCTCTTGCTATTCCACCAAATTCTCTAAGAAGGGTTTCTAAAACAAAATCTTTCTTTTCCCCCTCTTCCATATCACCGAGTGTGAGAAACATGTGTTGGATTATAGGATTGAGATTAACAAATTTAGTTTCCAACATGCGAACTAGAGCAGCAGCAGCAATTTCATAAGTAGGAGCAAGATCTACCAAGTGTCTATCTTCAAAATCGTCAACGGTACTAACATGGTTGAAAAATTCTTCTATATTAGTTCTCCCAACTATAGACCCGCGTCCTACCGGCATGTTTTTTACGGTAAAATTAAAAGGGAACATGATGAAATAAGTAAAGTAAATACAAGTAACTAATTTTTTTGTGTTTTTGATATAGCAAACAAGATAGTAAATAGAGTAAAACTAGCAACTAATTTTTTTGTATTTTGATTTAGTGCAGCAAACAAAGTAGTAAATAAAACTAAGCAAGTCAAAAACAAAGTAAAGAGATTGGGATGTGGAGACTCCCCTTGCAGCGTGTCTTGATCTCCCCGGCAACGACGCCAGAAAAAGTGCTTGATACGCGTACAGCACGCGTCCGTTGGGAACCCCAAGAGGAAGGTGTGATGCGTACAGCGGCAAGTTTTCCCTCAGTATGAAACCAAGGTTTATCGAACCAGTAGGAGCCAAGAAGCACGTTGAAGGTTGATGGCGGCGAGATGTAGTGCGGCGCAACACCAGGGATTCCGGCGCCAACGTGGAACCTGCACAACACAAACCAAGTACTTTGCCCCAACGAAACAGCGAGGTTGTCAATCTCACCGGCTTGCTGTAACAAAGGATTAGATGTATAGTGTGGATGATGATTGTTTGCAGAAAACAGTAGAACAGTATTGCAGTAGATTGTATTTAAGTATAGAGAATTGGACCGGGGTCCACAGTTCACTAGAGGTGTCTCTCCCATAAGATAAACATCATGTTGGGTGAACAAATTACAGTTGGGCAATTGACAAATAAAGAGGGCATGACCATGCACATACATATTATGATGAGTATAGTGAGATTTAATTGGGCATTACGACAAAGTACATAGACCGCTATCCAGCATGCATCTATGCCTAAAAAGTCCACCTTCAGGTTATCATCCGAACCCCCTCCAGTATTAAGTTGCTAACAACAGACAATTGCATTAAGTATTGCGCGTAATGTAATCAGTGACTACATCCTCGAACATAGCACCAATGTTTTATCCCTAGTGGCAACAGCACATCCATAATCTTAGAGGTTTCTGTCACTCCCCCAGATTCACGGAGACATGAACCCACTATCGAGCATAAATACCCCCTCTTGGAGTTACAAGCATCTACTTGGCCAAAGCATCTACTAGTAACGGAGAGCATGCAAGATCATAAAAAACACATAGATATAAATTGATAATCAACATAACAAGTATTCTCTATTCATCAGATCCCAACAAACACAACATATAGAATTACAGATAGATGATCTTGATCATGTTCGGCAGCTCACAAGACTCGACAATTAAGCACAATGGGGAGAAGACAACCATCTAGCTACTGCTATGGACCCATAGTCCAGGGGTAGACTACTCACACATCACTCCGGAGGCGACCATGGCGGAGTAGAGTCCTCCGGGAGATGATTCCCCTCTCCGGCAGGGTGCCGGAGGTGATCTCCTGAATCCCCCGAGATGGGATTGGCGGCGGCGGCGTCTCTGGAAGGTTTTCCGTATCGTGGCTCTCGGTACTGGGGGTTTCGCGATGAAGGCTATTTGTAGGCGGAAGGGCAGGTCAAGGGGCGTCACGAGGGGCCCAGATGATAGGGCCGCGCGGCCAAGACCTAGGCCGCGCCGCCCTGTAGTCTGGCCGCCTCGTGGCCCCACTTCGTTGACTCTTCGGTCTTCTGGAAGCTTCGTGGCAAAATAGGACCCTGGGCGTTGATTTCGTCCAATTCCGAGAATATTTCCTTACTAGGATTTCTGAAACCAAAAACAGCAGAAAACAACAACTGGCACTTCGGCATCTTGTTAATAGGTTAGTTCCAGAAAATGCACGAATATGACATAAAGTGTGCACAAAACATGTAGATATCATCAATAATGTGGCATGGAACATAAGAAATTATTGATACGTCAGAGACGTATCACCTCGCAGGTCCTTAAGGAAAGGGGAAAAACAGATGTTTGACAAAGAATCATTAAACAAGGCACATTCAGGGAAATTCGCGTTGTAATCGAAAAAGACTTACATGTTTTCCTGAAGGAGGGGTCGTGGCGGCAGCAGTTGAAGGGACATCTTTCCCCCTAGAGAGGGAGGAAGCAGTCGATACCTGGGCCGCGGGGGCTGCCATAGGAGCCGAAGCTGCGGAAGCCGCGACGTCCAGCGGAGCAGCGCCAGATTTGGCTTTCTTAGACTGAGGTTCGATGAAACCTTCGTCACTGCGAAAGGAAATGGTTGACAAGAATTATGAAAGAAATGCGAGTGATAAAGGCAAAATATGAATTCTAGGAAGAAGGCACTTACATGTCGAAGAGATCGTCTTCATCGGCAAAGCCGCCGGTTGATCTCTTCGCGGGTGAAGCTCTGGTCTCCTCCACAGCTGCATTAACAAAGGCATCACGATCAGCGTTTTCATCACGCACTGATCCCGCTGTGTCGCAAGCTTCATTGGCTGAGGAAGGAAGATAGGTGTGGATAGCTTCAGAATCTATCGGGTCATCGTGTTCGTTCTTTGGGCCCGTGTACTCGGCAGTATGAAAATCAACAGGGGCTGAGGAACCTCTTCCCTCGGATGTATCGTTTGGCAAATCATGAAGGTTTCCAGAAACTATGGGGATCTGTCGAAGAAAAGAATGAATAAGAACAATAGTAGTTGTGTCGACAAACTGGAGCAGGGTAATAAGAGTATGAGAAGGAAAATTTACCTCTGCCGGTGGATGGTCGGCATCAAGAGGAGAATAAGAGGATATCAATGGATCGAGTCTTCCTGACTAAAGAGAGTGAGGCGACGAACTTCATCAAGCAGCTCCTTTTCCGATAGTTCAGCAATGTTTATCCTGGTTTCATCCTTTGGACCCGAATACAACCACATTGGACGAACCCTGGCCATGACTAGTTGGACTCGACGTTTTAAGAACACCGCGGCCACCTCTGTGCCGATCATAGTTTGGCCATCGGCTTCTTTGATCCGAAGGAATTTGGCAAATAACTCGTCGGCTGCTGTCCTTTCGTCGGGAGAGAGGATGTTCTTCCAAGAATGCCTAGGCTTGGCTTCAAGGACGTCGGCAAAGCAAGGAAGCTGAGACTCGGTTGTTGAGGAATCCTTAACATAAAACCATTTCAGTCTCCATCCTTGCACAGATTCTCTAATTGGGAAACTGAAATAGTTGACCCTGAACGGACTACAAACCCTACTCCCCCAGTGACAAAAGATCCATTGCTACTGCTGTATCTCTTTATGAAGAAAATTTTCTTCCACAAACCAAAGTGAGGATCGATGCCCAAGAACGCCTCACAGAAGGTGATGAACACAACAACGTGGAGGATTGAGTTAGGAGTGAGTTGCCACAGTTGAATTTCGTAAGTCCGCAGAAGACGATGAAGGAATTCGTGGGCAGGAAGCGAGAAGCCGCGATACAAGAACGACAGGAACATCACGGTAAAACCAGCAGGGGGATTGGGCCGAGAAATTGCCTGGAAGAATCACATTCCCCTCGTCGGAGGAGATTAACCCGAGGCTTCGGTCCCTCTTCTCATCACGCTTCGTGATGGAGGACGCTAGCCAGTCTCCGGGTTTGGCTATCGAGCTTGGCGGCGCTGGCAGCGCCGGAGCTGGGGGAGGAGCATCTGGAGCGCTCCTCTTCGGAAGATTTGAGGAGGCCTTGGTGGCGGCGCCACCGCTCGTGGAGCCTGCGGCGGCAGTAAGGTTCTTCTTCTTCACCATTGCAAGATCTGGAGAAGATCTGAAAAGCGGTGGTGGCGGCGCAGCGGTTGTGAGAGAGAGGAGGAAGAAGGACATGAAGATGCTACGGTGAATATGGCAGAAGACTAAAGATTTTGTCCTCTGAAGATTTTAAGAAAGGGAGAACTTGAGGATTGCATGGGCACGTGTCGTTGCTGCCAGTTCATTAAGGGGACCTTTTTCCGTTGGTGGTCGCGGAAATCGAGGAGGCGCCTTGGTAACCGTACGAGAAAGGCGGATATTACTTAAAAATAGGGCCAGGCAGAGGAAGAATGGGCCCAGCAGGTCGCGTCTTGTCAGTCAAAATCAAAATGTCAGTAACGTCATCAGTGACGTCGTGAGGAATGCTCGAAGCATTCGAAGGAATGGAAAAAGTATCGGATGGTGAACTTGAGTCTATGCACGGATTGCGAGCATCCGCACTTAGACTCGGGGGCTACTCCCATCGGGAGCGCTGGACGCGCACCCGATAAAATGAGGACTCGAAGATATTCCTGTGAAGAACCGACTGAAGAAAAAGATGATTGTTCAGCTCGAGTCTGCACCCGGTTGCAAGCGCCCGTGCCCAGACTCGGGGGCTACTCCCATCGGGAGCGCTGGACGCGCACCCGACAGAAATTTTTTGCACTCCAGGATCATGCCCGGGGACTTGATTCTGTGTAGGGTAACGTTGTTTTGCCATCGGCAGTTAACCAGCAAAAGTTGGGCACGTTACTCATTATCCCTTACGCGCGGAAATTATATCGGATGACCTATGAAGACTTGCAGAAAAACTTTGGCAGAGCAAAACGTTCGAGTGGTACAACTTGAGTCTGCGCACGGATTGCAAGCATCCGTACCAAGACTCGGGGGCTACTCCCATCGGGAGCGCTGACGCGCACCCGACAAAAGAAGATGATGCTGATTCAAGATGAACAAAAAAATCAAGGAGAAGAACAATAAGAGGAGGCATGCTTTAGTCTCTACCCGAACTATTTTCGGCTAGACACTCGGGGGCTACTGACGTGGGCATTACCTTTCGGGTAACCGACATTGCCCTATCCTGTAAAATCTAGTTGGAGGCCCATGAAGGCACTTGAAGGCAAGGCAGGCCACTTGGATGGCGCACCAGAAGGTTCCTTGGCGGGCAAGACAAGGAAGGAGCCGAACAAGGAAAGTTTAGAATTAGAACTACTGTAAATCTAGTCGTACTCGGTTAGAACTCTTGAGACCTGGCCTCCTATATAAAGGCCAGGAGAGGGGCTGCCGAGGGACACGATCAATCATAGCAATCTTAGCCACCAAAAGTCTAGAGCTAGGTCGCCGCAACACTTAGCCTCTCGACGAGATCTCAACCGAATCCTTCGGCACCCCATTGTAACCCAATATCTTCATAATCAAGATCAGACAGGCAGGACGTAAGGGTTTTACCTCATCGAGGGCCCCGAACCTGGGTAAATCGCTCTCCCCGCTTGTCTGTGAACCGATGTCTCGTGTCAGCCTACAGGATTCCATCAACCCTAAGCCCCAATCGAAGGACATTGCCGAGGAGTACCCTCGACATCTACCCCCTAGATTTCACCGCGCAAGGTTCCACGAACATACTTTTTGATATGTTTAGTTTTTTTAGGCCATTTACACATGGAAAACTAGGTTTGGCACACTTTGGCACATTATAGCCACCGGTATACTCGCAGCGGGACACTTCAGCCTACAAGTCGAGAAATCTTCGAAGTGTTATCACCCGAAAGAGAGGAATGCCACACATGGGAGCTATGCCTTGCACCATTTGGTGAATCACACCTTCCACCACACTTTCACACATATCCTAGGTCCACATGCAAGTTTTGGTGGCATTCCGGTGCTCCGGCGGTCATTACCCCCGATAACGGCGGTCTGCGTGCCTCAGGGGGGTCTACCCCCCTAGATTTCACCGCGCGAGGTTCCACCAACATACTTTTTGATAGGTTTAGTTTTTCTTAGGCCATATACACATGGAAAGCTAGGTTTGGCACACTTTGGCACATTATAGCCACCGGTATACCCGCAGCGGGATACTTCAGCCTACAAGTCGAGGATTCTTCCAAGTGTTATCGCCTGAAAGAGAGGAATGCCACACATGGGAGCATTACATGTTTTCCATTGCATGTTACTGACATCACAGCAACACAATGTAGGCGGATATGGAAGAAAGGGAACGGAGGAACCAAAAGGAGAAGATGCAGATGCAGCAGCAGCTTAGGGAGAGCATGCAGATGCAGCAGCAGATGTTGCAGCAGATGCAACAACAGCAGCAGATGTTCCAGCAGATGTTCATGAACCAGGCCATGCTGACTTCCCCGCCGGGGAGTAGTGCTCCTAGCACGTCGTGTCCTCCTATCTTCCCCAACTGGGTAAGTGGTTAACTAAATATCTCGGTCTCAATCTTGTTTGTTGTCTAACCGAACATTGGATATTGCAGCCCGCGCCTGATCCACACATGTTGGCACTCCTCTAGCGACCGCCAAGTCAGAGCCCGCTGACACCTGGGTTGACCGTCAACAATACGGGCATCATCCGGAGCCTGCAGCAGTTTCTAGGTGAGTTCTCCTACACTTCTAATTCTTCCATACCATGTCACTTGTGAATTTTAGACATTCAACCATGTCAATGTTAGCCATTATGTTCAATTTTAGCTATTCCATGTTAATTTTAGTCATTCCATGTCATTTTTAGCCATTATCTTGAATTTTAGCCATTTTATGTCAATTCTAGCGCTTATGTTCAATTTTAGCCATTTCATGTCAACTCTAGCTCTTCAGTGTCTTACATTCAATTTTAGCCATTACATGCCATTTATGCATCTATGAACTTGTAGGAGGACAAGGAGATGGAGGACAAGGAGGTGGAGAAGGACAAGGAAGTGGCCATGGAAATGGCGAAGGTTGATGTTGGTTGTATGGGTTTGTTGTGCGACTTGGAACATTCTATGTTGGAGTCTTTGTTGTTGGAGACTTTGTTGTTGGAGACTTCGTTGTTGGACTATATGGACTATTGTATGGACTTGTTGGACTATTATGTATGAACTTTGTTGTTGATGATGTGCAAATGCTCTATATACTATGCTATATATGTATGAGGATATATATTTTTATTTGTGTATTGCATATGCAGAGATTAATAGAGAAACAGAGAAAATCTGGAATTTTTTCAGCATCTTTGCCGTGCATATGCACACGGCAAAGGCAGAAGCACACGGCAAAGGCCTTCTTTGCCGTGCACATACACACGGCAAAGGGGGCCTGCTGTGCACTGCGCTGCTGTGGCTGTCCTGCTGGGCTACCTTTGCCGTGCGGGGTAGAGGCGAAGCGCACGGCAAAGCCGAGCGGCTTAGAGGTGAAGCGCACGGCAAAGGACACCACATGGCAAACAGCTAAGCCGTACGCAAAGAATGCCGCTCGGCAAAGCCTGCCCAGCACACGGCAAAGCTAGCCCGCACGGCAAAGGCTTTGCCGTGCGATTTTCGCTTGACGCACGGCAAAGACGGCTTTGCCGTCCAAATCTTTGCCGAGCAATCTTTGTCGTGCACGCACGCACGGCAAAGACTTTTCCGAGCAGATTTCGGCCTTTGCCTTGCGTTTCGGCTGCACGGCAAAGCCTAGTTCTGCCGTAGTGAGCCCACCAGTGCCAAGCCTATCTTTTTTATCTTCCACTCGACAATAATTGTCTCTCTCCACATCTCTCTCGGTGAATCCATAGAATTTAGCGGTCAAGGCGTCTGGCTACTGACACGAAGACTATAGTTGTTGGGACGTGCCTTGAGATGTGCTCAAATTGGTTGATAATTTTAGAGGAGTGGTTGTTAAGCATCTTAAGCTCGGCTAGGGTGGATTGCTGAATGGTAGTAGTCAGCCGATTAAGTATAGGCTTCCTAGTTTGTATTCGTTGTTAGAAGTATATGTAATACGGAAGGGTATATATGAATTAGACTAGAACTTATAATCTTATACTTTAAATATATCCCCTCCTTTATACCTCTATATAGGAAACTTCTAGCTGGTGGTTGAATCGCTTGGGCGGTCAGTTTTTGACATATCGTGTGATCCTCTATTTTCTAATCACTAAAAGAGAAAATGCATGGTTGTCTCCTCCTTTTACTTTCAAATGGTAACATATTGGTCCTCTATTCTCCAATCACTAAAGGACAAAATGCATGACTGTCTCCTCCTTTTTGTTTCACATGGCAACCCAAAGATTCCGTGACATCCATTCTTTTCTTATTCATTTGCTTGCATGTCTTCCTAATTAGCCCCCTAATCACGCATGGTCATGCATCCATCTCTTAACGGCACCAAACATTCAAAATGTTTTATCTTTTTTAAATGACTATTTCGATTTTAAATCTGCTTTCATCAATAAATTGGTCTCGACAAGATCTTTAAAACTAGTACTGTGTTAATATGTTTTGACAACTTCTTTTCGGGTAAAAAGTTATCAACTCTTTATATGGGAGTTATCAATGGTAAATGTAAAAAAGTTAGCAACCCCAGAAATAATTTCATTTGGAATATTTTAATGATTTTTTAACTTACAAGTTATCAAAAAAATATGTTTTTATCTTATTTGCACACAAAACCCAAAAACAATCAATCATTTACTGCTTTTACTTAGTTTAATTTACTTGTCTAGTTCATTTTACTTGTGGTACTACTTTATTTTACTATTACTAATACGAAATCTTGTGCTTGACAATCACATGGTGGAGTTAGGGACACAAGGATTTATTTTATTTTGCAGGATTGCTATAAAAAGAGAGGGAGAGATAACTCTTTACTCAATTGCCCGAGAGTTCGATATAACCCTTGAGTCACCCTTGTGGGAAAAATACTCGCTGACACAATAATCTACACTTGGAATCCCAATATCATCACTCTCCCACATAATTTCATAGTGGGGAGATGAGTGAATACAATGGCCAGTAGCCGGTTCCTCTGTGTTAACACAAAAGAATAGTGTGCAATGATCAGATATTGGTAAACGTTAGGGGCTTCACCAAGGTCATTGGAAACATATCACGACATGCCATATCAACACAAGAACCGTCTGGATGGAACCGTACATTTTGCACTCTTATTCTTCGATTATCATATGTGAACGATGCTCCTGAGAAACCAAGATCCATCAGTTCACACAGGGACAAAGTATCTCTATAAGCTAGCATTTGTGCCTCTCCACGAAGTAAGTTGGAAAAATGATCATGTTACCACATTGCTTCATTGAAGTTTCCACATACGAGCCAAAGCAACTGGGATTGGGCTCTCTGCTAAGACAACTTCGTCCACATCAAGTGTCTATTTTCCACTCTTGGATCGCCATACATAAAGGTTGCTTGTCAAGTCAGATATTCTCAAAGGTCCATAATGAAAACATCAATAAACCTTCCATTTACTTCAAGGATAGTCAGTTGTAGGGATTCATCCTGGAATAGTGCCAATCCACCAGTCAGGCCATCACTACTTACGCTGGCATAAGCCCCCAGAGCCGGTCTTTCTCTCAACTTTCTAGATTTGTCTACCACTTGTCTAGTTTCACATAAGAAGACAATCTTAGGGGATTATCCTTGCATAAGTCTATGAGCTCTCGAACTGTCCAGCGGTCCCCCTCCCCCGATAGTTCCATCAGAGTAGATTCATTGAGACGGGTGGCGCTCCGTGCCGGAGCCCGCCAATTCAGAGTTTTTATTTGCCTTATTGTTACCTTTACTGTCAAGTGACTCATTCTCATTGTACTCGCCATCATCCAAACCAGAATCCCCAGCCATTGTCTTCTCACATGGTATAGTAAGTAGAACCATGGCCCTTGAGTTGCCATCCTCAGGCACATCGATATCGTCCGCCATGTAATGCCAGCCTTTTCCTTGCTCATTTATCTCTATCCACCATATTGATATCACCAGGTTTCCTTGGGCTCGTACCAATATCCTTAATATCTTCCTTCCTCATCCATGACACCTTGAGTTGCATAAGCTCGGCCACCTTGCTGTCCTCTACGAAACCCCGGGTGGCATTCTCTAGACCGGCCTCCAAAACCTCTCATTGGGTCAGGTTCACCACATCTTCTATTGGGAGGGGGTCAGCATAGAGTCGTGTGCCAACTTCATGTCCTTTCAGTATGGATACATTGCCACATTCTTCATATTCATGACCCAACAAGCCACAAACCTCGCAAAAGCGACCTAACTTCGCATATCTGTGCAGGAACATCACCTTTTCCCCATGTCTCGCAATGGATACAAATCTGAGCAAGGGTTCACGTACGTCATGCCGCACACGAACTCACATGTAGTCCACATAGACACTCGGGCCTTCATATATATTGGATCTGCATAATTTTCCCAGCTTTCTTCACACGTGAAACATGCACATACTCGAGCTCAATCGATTCAGCCTTGCTCAACCCGTTATACGTTCTATCAGCACCTCCGGAATAGCCACGGAACTTGCTCCGCAACATGTTTACAATCTTCCCAGCAGAACACCCGCGCATTGAAGAGATTCACACCTAGCTTCCTGAACGTGGCGTAGGTTCCACGCTCCACGCATCTCGGAGTAGAAGGCCAATTGCCTGAAGATGTTCCCTATATGAACTCTCATGATCGCAAGACAACGTGTGCCTTCCAAAATCTCCTCCTCAGCATCATCAACGATCACATCGTCAAAGTCCTCTTCTTGTAGACCCAGGTGCTCCAGGAGTTTATGAATCTCTGGGATCTTATGTTGTTGTACCCCTCCAGATGTTATGAACGCAACGTCCGCTGTCATAGATGTACGTCGTCGGGGATAGTGTAGACGCTATTGGTACAGTTAAAACCCTAAGAAAACCTCAGGCGCGGTGCAAAGACAAAAAAATGATACGAATTCTAGCTCTTTGATTTTGTGGTGAGTGCTATGGATCTAGAGGCACCTACCCTAGCTATTGGGTGTTGGCATATCTGGGATGCCAGAAAATGATGCAAGGAATGATCAATCTGAACCCCACCCCCAGAACTTGAGTGCGAAGATTATTGCATATATTCAGATGATTGTGCATCACTGCTTCAAGCCTAAACCAGGCACAAGACGTGAGTCCAAAAAACCTCGATGATGAACTCCGCCGCCGCCTGGGGAGGTGCTGGTGAACGTGGATGCTGCCCTTTTTCCCGATCACCAATGCATGGCAATGGGTGCAGTTCTACGTGACAGCAATTGATCTTGCATTGCTGCTGCTAGCGAGCCGATGGTTGGCTTCGCTTTCCCCGAGCTCGCAGAGGCCTTGTCGCTTCTGCGTGCGATGGAGATTGCCAGGGAAAAGGGTCATGACAAGGTTATCTTCGCCTCCGACCGTCTGTCATTAATTCAGCGGATCTCTTCGGCAAGCCTGGATCGGTCTTCGGTTGGATCAGTGGTGTTGGGCATCAAAAAACTTGCAATGGGTTTTTCTTCCGTTGCTTTTCATCATGTTAATCGCTCCCTCAATGAAGCGGCACATATTTTGGCTAGGACTTGCGATGTCACTAGCAATGGTTTTATCTCTAGTTTAGTCCCGGAATGTATTCGGAAGACTCTTTGTATTGATATTATGTGATCAATAAAGTGCCGTGTTAATTTTTTTAAAATGGGATAGATACATCGCTCGGAGATCAGAAGAGGAATTCTCATCAGACACGCCGCCGGGAAGAATAGGGAACCCTAGTCGCCGCCTAGGGGAAGAAAACTCCGTTGAACTATACATCTTTAATCTTAGCTAGGTCGATGGTAGCTCGGCTCGGCTCTTTAGCACAATTGTATTTGAACAAGCAAAATGAATAGCTATAGTATCTTGCAACTCTGTCTTGTTTAGATCCATAGCTTGGATCAACTCGCTATACATCGAGTTCGAGCCAAGCCCAATAAGACTAGTCACAATGGGAAGTATCATACACTAGTATCATGCATATGATACTAGTTTATGATACTAACCCCACAATGCATAGTATACTCTTTATTGATCACATAATATCATAGTATCATCATATTTAATGTTTTGTAGTATCATCATATTTAATGTTTTGTAGAATCTCAATGCAAATATGTGTACATGATGTGTTTGCCATTAAGTTTTCTAGTTTTACGTGCTATGATATGGTATCATATTATGATACCACTCTCATCTCCAGCTGCTCAACCTTGCTCCCAAAACTAAATCTTGTGGCGGGCTGGGTCTCCCAAACCTCCAGCTGCTCAACCTTGCTCTACGCTGCCGTTGGGCATGGCTGCAGCGAGTTGACATGACCAAGGCCTGGGCGGAGTTCGACCTCCAGATCCCCGCCCTGGCCCGAGCCATTTTTGAGTCTGCGACGGCGGTCGTTGTGGCTAACGACGAGAGAGCCTTGTTCTGGAAGGATCGCTGGCTACAGGGCGCCAGGGTGGTGGACCATGCGCCAACTTGGTGGCCATGATCCCGGCCCGGAAGGCCAAGGTCCGCTCGGTCAAGGATGTCCTGGCCGGTGAGTGGCTGCGGGATTGCGGACCAGATATTAGTCCCGCTGCAGTGGCAGAGTTCTTTCACTTGTGGGGCATCCTCGCTGGTTACACACTGGTACCTGAGCAAGAGGACGCCTTTGTGTGGCGCTGGTCGGCGGATCGGTTATTCTCCGTGAAGTCGGCATACTCTGCTTTCTTTGCTGGGACCGTGGTGGCGCCAATTGCTTCGGATATTTGGCGCTCAAGGGCGCCGTATAGCTGCAAGTTCTTCGCTTGGTTGGTGTCTCACAATAGATGTTGGACGGCGGACAGGCTGCAGCAGCGCGGCTTGCCAAGGCCGGCCACTTGCCCCCTTTGTGACCAGGACCAGGAGACGCTCCAGCACCTCCTGCTTGGTTGCGTGGTCTCTCGTGAGGTATGGGCTTGGGTGCTAGCATGGTGGGGCAAGCTGGAGTGGATGCCCGACGTGGACACGGAGGTTGTGCCCTGGTGGACCTCGCTCAGTTGCACCAGATCTGTGAGGAGGGATATATGGACGGCTATCATTTTGGTTTTCTGGTGTATCTGGAGGTATCAGAACGAGGTGGTGTTCAATGGCGCCACCCCCGCAGCGGCGACCATTAGGCATAGGATTAGGGAGGAGTACCAGAGGTGGCGTGTAGCCAGGCTTTTCCGCTCGGAGTCCTTTGGATTTCCCGAGCCTTTTCCTTTTTCGTGGAGAGATGGAGATTAGGTTTTCCTTCAGTAGGGGAGCTGCCACCCCATGTTGGTAGTGATACATGTGGTTCGGGCTTTCTTGCCCTTTCTTCTATATGATTAGTACACCTTCCAGGGTGTATTCTAATTTTTGATACCACTCTCATCTCTCACCTCATTAATTGATGTGCCACATCAGATTTTTACCAACATGACATGTATGATACTACTTATGATGCTTGTCGTCGTGGTGAACAGACAGATGCCATGGGATGGCTTATCTTGGGGCCGAATGTGCGCAAGAGGATTCGGGGGAGGGTTTTTGGTATGGATGGAGAGGTTTCCGGATGGATTCCTCAAGAACTTGGCCTTGGCCAGAGGTAGAAGAAGAATAACACAAGCACAATGTCACCTCTAGATCTCTCTATTTCTTGTTCATACAAGCTTACAGGTTATGGGATGTAGAATCTCTCTTACACTACTAGGAAAAGGGCAATCAGTGGCGCACCACTTTTACCCGTCAGTGGCGCACTAGTGGTGCGCCACTGTTATCACGCCACTGCTAAGTTTTAGTAGTGGCGCACTAGTGGTGCGCCACAACTACCCTAAGTAACAGTGGCGCACTACGTGGTGCGCCATTGACAAGTCCAGTGATGCGCCACTATTACCCCAAAGGGGTGCGCCACTGTTGTTCTGCAGTAGTGCGCCACAACTCTATGGTTTCGGTGCGCTACTGCTACCTCCTGGGGTGCGCCACTGTTATGGCGTTCTGGTGCGCCATTGCTACCTGTACAAGTGCGCCACTGCAGTCTCTCAGACGTGCGCCATTGCTGGCAGCAGCGGTGCGCCACTGCTACTTTCGAAAGGGGATCAGAGAGTAGTGCGCCACAAGGTCCAAACTAGTGCGCCACTGCTACTTATTGGTCGTGCGCCACTGATGGTCCTCTAGTGCGCCACTGCTAGTATTTCGTTTTTATTTTTTGTATTCCTGGCAGGTATTTGTACAGGTTGTATATCACACTATAACAACACAAATACAGTATATATAACATATATAAGCAGCTAGCACAGTATACCAATACATAGTCCTTCACATTAGCCTCCATGATTCACAAGATTTCAAATATTAGATAAGTGTTACGGTGTTACAAGTCACAAATGAGCTAGTGGTTACACAAGGTCGATCATCTAAACTAGCATCACATAGAAGAGAGCTAGAGTCACTACTAGCACCGTCCCGATGAAAGTGGTCTTCATCCGGTTCCTCCTCCGCTCTGTCCTCTCTCCCGCCAGATAGCGTGCGTATCTGTCTTCGGCCTCCGCTCTAGTGGTGTACCCTTTGTAGCTGTTACCGCTAAAACGGTGAACCTGTCTCCGACACTCCTCCCAGTCGTTGTAGACTCCGGGAACCTTGCCCTTGTACACGACATACCACGTCATATCTGCACATATATGAACAAGCCAAAGAAACATTAGTGCACGCTCATAGATGTTTGCAACGAATAAGAGCAAACTCAAAAACGATCCAAGTATTATGAACTAAATGGAATGCCTCATACATTGTTGGTCGAAACAAATATGAACATCCCGGGATGGCGTTAGTGAGGCCAGGTAGGATGCACAAGAGATTGATATTTGTGCCATCACACCAGGCTCACTAGCATCACCCCGGAGTGTAGTGACCACAAAATTTAATCATCAGCCAATGCAATTAAGAAGTGCAAACTCAAATAAGAGACAAGTAGCTAGTATGAACTAAATGGAATGCCTCATATTTTGTTGGTCGGAAAAAATATTAACATTTAAAGAAGGGGTAAGTGAAACCAAGTAGGATGCACAAGAGATTGATATTTGTGTCATCGCACCAGGTTCTTGGCCCCTCCTCCAAGTGTATAGGTGACCAAACATTCTAATCATCGGCATTCTGAAAAACCAAAGCAAATGGAATGACGATGGCCTCATACATTGTTGGTCGAAACAAATATGAACATCCCGGGATGGCGTTAGTGAGGCCAGGTAGGATGCACAAGAGATTGATATTTGTGCCATCACACCAGGCTCACTAGCGTCACCCCGGAGTGTAGTGACCACAAAATTTAATCATCGGCCAATTCAATTAAGAAGTGCAAACTCAAATGAGAGACAAGTAGCTAGTATGAACTAAATGGAATGCCTCATACATTGTTGGTCGAAACAAATATGAACATCCCGGGATGGCGTTAGTGAGGCCAGGTAGGATGCACAAGAGATTGATATTTGTGCCATCACACCAGGATCACTAGCGTCACCCCGGAGTGTAGTGACCACAAAATTTAATCATCGGCCAATGCAATTAAGAAGTGCAAACTCAAATAAGAGACAAGTAGCTAGTATGAACTAAATGGAATGCCTCATATTTTGTTGGTCGGAAAAAATATTAACATTTAGAGAAGGGGTAAGCGAAACCAAGTAGGATGCACAAGAGATTGATATTTGTGTCATCGCACCAGGTTCACTGGCCCCTCCTCCAAGTGTATAGGTGACCAAACATTCTAATCATCGGCATTCTGAAAAACCAAAGCAAATGGAATGACAATGGCCTCATACATTGTTGGTCCAAACAAATATGAACATCCCGGGATGGCGTAAGTGAGGCCAGGTAGGATGCACAAGAGATTGATACTTGTGCCATCGCACCAGGCTCACTTGCGTCACCCCGGGGTCCTCTGTTGACCAAACATTTCGTACACACATCATGGAAAACAGCCAATTTGTACACACATCATGGACATAACATCATCATACCTAACATCGTAGCTTCATACAATTTAAGATAGAATTCAAACAACACGAAGCAACGAAGATAGAGTTGACAACACTCTAAGTTCTAACTATCGGTGTCCGAGCCGGATTCGCCGGTGTGGGGGTAGTGCACACGGCAGGCGGTGTCATCGAACACCTTGACGATCATCTCGCCGTCCCCCTCGTACAGGAAGGTGAGCTGGCAGCCGGGCTCGAGGTGGAGGTCACGGGTGAACTTGTCCCACCCCGTGTGCAGGTACATCTTGCCCTGCCCGTCGAACAGGACCTCCACGGGACAGCGGCAGAAGTTGCAGCTAGCCTCCCGTAGCTGCAAGTGCGCCGGCTCGACGCCGTCGACGAACTCGGCGAACTTGTCTGGTAGCCTCTTGATGCCGAGTGGGTCGTCGTCGATGCGGAGGAGGAACTCGAAGCAGCGTTCCTCATGCGAAGACGAGGAGGATGCAGGTGACGGTGACCGTGGGGCCCTTGCTGCTCCACCGCGGCGGCCCCTTCCCCGGCCCCGGGGCGCCCGAGACCGCGGCCTCGACCGCCTCGCCGGCCACCGGGACCGGCCATCCTACATGTTTACATTTTTGAACCATATTACGATCCATTCCACTAACAAAATTGGGCATGACCTATGCTAATTTATGTACATATGAGTGCCCCATTTTCGCCGAAACGGAAATGAATCAACATTTCGGCGATAATGGGCAACTACGTCGATCCTGCACAAGAATATGTCACCATATACACCAGCTGAGCACCATGGCACATGTACAATTGTTCCTCATATACACCAGCTGAGCACCATGGCACATGCACAAGAATATGACACCATATACACCAGAGCATCAACAAAGCAAGCAGCAAGCTAGTAGCGACTAGTAGCAAGAAGGCTAGCGATGCATCAACAGCAAGCAGCAGCAGCTAGCAGCATGCATCAACAGCTAGCAGCAGCAACTAGCTAGCAGCATGCATCAACAACAAGCTACCTGTCTGCAAGTGCGGCGGCGGTCCTCTGCGGCGGCGTCAGCGGTCGAGGGCGGCGCGGCGTGCTTCTCCAGCTGCTGCTCCAAGGTGCGCGTGGAGGTCAGGGCGGCGCGGCGTGCAACAACTAGTGCTGTAAACATCAAAATGAACACTGTGAGCATCAATATAGTGCCATGCTTCTTCTTCATTACTAATTCTTTTGCAGTTAAATCAGCAGTAGTATGTTGTAAGGGAAAACCATAGACTTCCCAAAATAGCAGCAGCAACAAGCAAGCACATAGGAGCAGCAACAAGCAAGCACATAGCACAGTGGATGAACCTAAGCTACTGAGGAGCAACTAGGTAGCAGCAGCAGTGGATGAACCTAAGCTACTGCCACCTAAACCTAAATTTCCTAAACCTAAATTTGCTACTGCCACCTAAACCTAAATTTCCTAAACCTAAATTTGCTACTGCCACCTAAACCTAAATTTCCTAAACCTAAATTTGCTACTGCCACCTAAACTAAATGAAACTGCTAACAAGTTAGTTTAGATTTGGCCTATTTCACTCTAAAAGGGTAGCTCTTTATTTTTTTTATGAAGGAAATGCTCACTGGTCGGTGCACATAGCCATTTATCTATATGTTTTTCCTTCAAATTAAGCCAATGCACCTAGCAGCACCTCACCTAGCAGCACCTCACCATGCTAACAAGGAACATTTTTTTTCGTAGACAGATCAACTAACAGCCTAATATGAATTTTAGTTCAGCACCTAACAGCACCTAACAGCAGCAGCACCTAACAGCAGCATCAAGCAGCAGCACCACCAAGCAGCACCACCAAGCAGCAAGCAGCAGCAGGAGTAGCACCGGCTCGAGGGGGAGCACCGAGCAGCAGCAGAGGAGGTACCTAGCAACTAACAACCTAGCAACTAGCAAGTAACAAGCACATAGCAACTAGCAGTAGCAAGCTAGCAAACACATATGCATCATGATACATTCATCATGATCACAAACCACTTGGCATTTTGAAGGTTTGCCAATGGGCACATAGCAACTAGCAGTAGCAAGCTAGCAAACACATATGCATCATGATTACTGAATTTTTTTTACACTTGTTACAATAACTCTCTCTCACTCTCTACATACATCATACCCAATGTACATAAATAACACACAGTAATTCATAGTAGTTTCAAAACAAAAAATTATGTTAGTTTTTTCACAAAATATAACCGTGATCCAATCTGGAAGAGACAAACAATTTAACAAGAGCAAATGTACACTCCAAATGTGAATATTCAAGGAAAAATCCCACGAAGTAGAACAGAAAAATCACACACGATGCATCAGATCTGACCAAAATCGAATTTGTAATCTCTAATGTTGGATCCCCAAAGTACTGTGGCTGCTGCTGCATGCCATGGAGTCGAACTCCTTCAACCCGATCTGCCAAGGGCGAGGGTGTGCTCGGTGGTGGCCTTGAAGAACACGGACCCTTGGTTGGACGGCGCCAGCGGCAGGTGCTTACCGGCCTCGAGCTCACGCGCCCTGGCCGGCACTGTGTACTCAAGAACAGCAATTGGGGAGGAAGGACAACTTGGAATGGTGGAGTTGGGCGAGGCGGCGCGCGGATGACGGGGAAGGCAGAGTCAGGCGGGGGTGACGCTGTACGGCGGAGTTGGGCGGCGAGGAGCAGGGACAGCGGAGGTGGCGTCAGCGCGTGGACGGCGGCGGCGGCGCAGGAACCCTACCGATGTTGCTCTGTTTGTCGCTACCGTGGCGTAGGAACGTGGGTGGGGCCCCGAAAAAGAAGACGGCGGGCGGAGGGAGACGCAGGGAAGAGGGAGGAGGTACCTGTCGGGCCGGGGTGGCGAGGAGAGGAGGGCGTCGCCGGGGTGGCGGTGAATCGAGGGGGAGGCGGCCGCCGGCGGGGAGGTGAATCGAGGGGTACCTGCGCGACGCCGCTGGGGTCTGTTCGCTCGCATCGCCTGGGGGAGGGGCGGCCGCCGGCGTCAGAGAGGGGGCACCGTGGATCGAGATTGTACTGGGGAAGAATGGGCAATGGAGGATGTGGTCGGGACGGCCGGGGGAATTTCGGCTAAGTCCCAGACACTCTTAGCAATAGCGCACCTCTAGTGGTGCGCCACTATGTGGCTTAGCAATAGCGCACCTCTAGGGGTGCGCCACTACCACTTTATGTCTAGGTCAAAAGAAAAACGCGTGGGGATTTGACATATTCCGATTAGTACCGTACTGGCTCTGTCCCTGGTTGGTTTGTGCCAAACCTTGCCGGCCAGGTTCAAACCCTGGCGGCCCCATTTTTTTCATTTTCTTTTTAAATTGATTTAACACTATAATAAACATCCAAAATAGCACAATACACCAAAATAAAAGGCATAAATAATTATAATTATGTAGAGTATTTAAAATACTATAGAATCTAGAAAATATCCAAAAATATAAATTATATGTCTATTTTGATCGGTACAATGTGTAGATTAACAATATGACATCCATTATTCATACAAGTAAATGATACATAATTATCTTTTCACAATCTTCTTGCCCTTCTTTCTCGCAGTTGAATAATTTAGCCCCGGAACTCCTAGACTTCTTCTCTTGAATGGACGGCCTTTAGGTAGGGTGGTCCTGCTTCTTCTTGTTGTGTATGGTTCTTCATCATCGTCGTCGTCATCTTCCATCTTCGGATCGCCGTACTGGTCAAAGTCTAGCTCGTTGGCGGCTCCATCCATTCCGATGATGCTCCTTTTGCCTCTCCTCACGACAACACGGCTGGGCTTTTGCGGGTCGGTAATGAAGAAGCATTGGTCCACTTGGTAAGCTAGTACCCATGGCTCATATTTCGCGGTGACCTTTGCGCCCGCTGTCTTGGATTTGGCTTCGGGTATAACCATGGTGGTGAAATGTCGGTCTTCTTTTACGACGTTCTTGGCCCACCCGACACGGAACATCGGCACATTCTCTCCGGCGTAGCTCAGCTCCCAGATCTCCTCGATCTTTCCGTAGTATCTCTGCTTGATGTCACCGGTGTAGGACTCCATCGTTACCCCGGAGTTCTGATAATCGCTCTTCATGTCCTTTTCCTCGGTGTAGAATGTGTAGCCGTTGATATTGTACGCCTGAAATGTCATCAGGTTGTGTTCGGCGCCCTGTGACAAGGTGAAGATGAGTTTTTCTTCCGCAGAAGAATCCTCGTCTATAGGGTACGTCAGCATCTTGTCCTTGAACCACCGCGTGAAGGTTGAGTTGTGCTCTTTGATTATATCTCTGTCCGTCCTCTGTTGGCCCTGATCATTGTACGTCGTGGCGATGAAGGTTTTGTGCTCTACCACCCAAGGATCGACCACGTCTATGTGTTGTAGCGCGACTAGGTTTGCTCTTTCAAAGTCGGCGATTCGACCCTTGAAGTCGACATGCATTTCGCGGCTACCCTCGCGGTGACCCCATCCAGCGAGCTTCCCGAGGTGCCTGTTTACGGGCAGACCGACGGGATTCTCGATTTCTAGACAACTCGTGCAGAAGGAGATGCACTCTTCGGTCAGAAAGCCCTTGGCTATGCTTCCGTCTGGACGTGCCCTGTTGCGAACGTACCCTTTGATGACACCATTCATCCTTTCGAACGGCATCATGCTGTGCAGGAACGTCGGCCCCAGTTGGATGATATCCTCCACGATATGTACCAGCAGATGCACCATAACGTCGAAGAATGCGGGCGGGAAGTACATCTCAAGCTCGCACAGTATCACCACAATCTCTTCCTGTAGCCTTCTAAGTTGCCTCACGCCAACAGAATTCCGATAGATGACGTCGAAAAAGTTGCATAGGCCAAAAAGCGTTTCACGGACGTGCGCGTCCATGATCCCACGGATTGCAACCGGAAGTATCTGCGTCATCAGCACGTGACAGTCGTGAGACTTCATCCCGCTGAACCTCTGCTTCGCTTTGTCTAGGTACCTGCTTATCTTCCCCGCGTAACCGTAAGGAAGTTTTACTCCTAGGAGACTGTCGAAAAACTGCTCGATCTCCTTCTGACTTAGAGTGAAGCACGCGGGGGGCAGTAATATTCGATCTTTTTGGCCTTTTTGCCCTTGCGACGACTTTGCGTGTCCTCCACCTCATCATCGTCATCGTCATCATCATCATCATCATCATCATCATTAGGGCGTCCCGCGTGAAGCTCCTCCCTGATCCCAATTGATTGCAAGTCGTACCTTGCTTTCGGCCCATCTTTGGTCTTCTCTGGCATGTTGAGGAGGGTACCAAGCAGACTCTCGCACACGTTCTTCGTGATGTGCATGACATCAAGGCTGTGAGGCACACAGAGGATCTTCCAGTACGGCAAGTCCCAGAAAACAGACCTCGTCTTCCATACCTTAAGCAGCGGCTCCGGCGCCTTTCGCTTCTTTCCCGGCGGTGGGCACTCTTTCCAATTTTTCAATAGCTCGTCTATTTGCTCGCCGCTTCTCGTACGTGGCCGTCTTCATGGTTCGTCTTGACCATCGAACAGATCCTTGCGTTTCCTCCATGGGTCGTCCTCGCGAAGCCACCTTCGATGTCCCATGAACACCGTTTTCGAGGACCCAGGATCTCTATCTAGCTGGCGGTACGTTGTGTCGTCCATACACCTGACGCATGCATTGAATCCGTGGACCACCTGCCCCGCGACATATCCGTAACCGAGAAAGTCGTGCACCGTCGTGAGCAACGCGGCTCTCATAGGGAAATATTCTTCTACGGCGGCGTCCCACGTGTTGGCAGGCGCGTCCCATAGCGTGGCTAGCTCCTCTTTCAGAAGCCCCATATACAGATTGATGTCGTTCCCTGGTTGTTTCGGCCCTTCAATTAGCATACTCATTTGAATGTACTTCCTCTTCATGCACAACCAGGGGGGAGGTTGTACATCCACACAAACACGGGCCAGGTGCTATGCGTGCTGCTCTGGCTGCCAAACGGATTGACTCCATCGGTGCTCGCGCCCAGCCTTATGTTCCTAGGATCGTCCCCAAATTCTGGGTACTCGAGGTTCAACGCATTCCACTGGCTAGCATCCGAAGGGTGTCTCAACATCCTGTCCTTTTTCTTTTTCTTCGGATCATCTGCGTCATCTTCACCCTTCCTCATCTCCGCGTGCCAGCGCATTAGCTTTGCTTGCTTAGGATCCGCAAAATACCGCTGCAGACGAGGAGTGATCGGAAAGTACCACACCACCTTCCGAGGAGCTTTCTTCCCCTTCTTGTACCAACTGACGCCGCACACCGGACATATGGTACACTCCGCGTGCTCGTTCCGATAAATGATGCAATCGTTCAAGCACACATGGTATTTCACATGCGGTAAATCCAGAGGACACACGATTTTCTTGGCCTCCTCGATACTAGTCGGACACGTGTTACCTTTGGGAAGACGTTCCTGCCAGAATAACATGTTGTCGTTGAAGGATGTGTCCGTCATTCTGTGCTTTACCTTCATCTCCAGAGCCATGAGCGTTACTTTCAGGCGGGTATCCTCCGGCCTGCATCCTTCATACAATGGAGTAACCGCGTCTACCTCCAGTTGATCCATCTTGGCTTTCTCTCGGGCGGCAGCTCTTGCGTTACTCGTCTGCTTGAGAAGCAGCTCTTGAAGATAAGGGTCCTGCACCCAGTCCATCGACGATGGTCCATCGTCTTCATCTTCATGATCGTCATGATGACCTCCATCTTGATCTTCCTCATCATCAGGTCCAGGATCTCCTACATTGTGATCATGATCATCTCCGGGATCTTCTACATCCTGATCATGTCCGAGATCTTCTACATCCTGATCACCTCCTTCATTATTTGTTGTTGAAATCCCATGGACAAATTCATAATCATCTTCGTCGCCTTCCCACCGATAGCCATCCATGAAACCACGCATGAGAAGGTGGTCCCGCACCATATCGGCTTTAGGGTCCATAAGGCTCGTCAGCTTGCATCTTCGACACGGACATCTTATCTCCTTTTGGTTATTTCTAATCATCTCGGCTGTCGCGGCTTTCAAAAACCTATCCACAACGCCTTCGCTCATCATGCGGACCATGGTCGCCTGCGGGTATAGAGAAAATGGATATCTTAGCATACCAAAAGAAAATGTTCGCATGACCTTCCCTAAAAATAGGACATATGTATATGCGTAGTATGCCCAACATTCGCCGAAATGGAAATGAATCAACGTTTCGGCAAAATATTGGCAACTCCATCGCATTTCAAATCCCTGCAAACAAAAACACATGCAACACATGTGTGGAGGCTTCGCATATACAACACATGTGGATCCGGAGGCTTCGCATACAACACACATGCACGTGACGCTTTTCGCGCATGCGCACAACACACATGATCATCGAGCTTCGCACATAACATATGTGCACACACACGTGTACGTGACGTGTGTGCAAGACGATCATATCGGAACCGGTCATAGACAAAGCATAAAACCAACAAAGTTACCGATACGGCGAGACCTAGAGTGTTGGATGAGGTAAAAAGTTGAGATTGAGTAGGGTATTGAGCTAAGAAAGCTTCACCATTACTTACCTATGAAGAAAATTAAGTTTACCAACTTAATTTTGGTGAATGAAGAGGTGAAAATGAGGTGGGAAGGAGGGGCAACACGACCAGATCCAGATTTGGTGGGAGAGTGTTTGGGGAAAGTGGGTGGCACATGTGAGTGGAGGGGTTAAAAGCAGGAAATGGTCCCAGGTTAGCAGTGGCGCACCACCTAGCCGTGCGCCACTGCTAGGGTGAGATATCAATGGCGCACTGCTATGTGATGCGCCACTGCTCACCTGGTACCTGCACCACGCGCCCCTGCCCAACATAGCAGTGGCGCACCCTGTTGGTGGTGCGCCATAGCTACTAGTGGCGCACCACGAAAGTGCGCCATTGCTAAGGACCTCATCTCTAAAGGTGCCCTGGTCACCTCCTTGCAGTGGCGCACCACGACGTCGTGCGCCATAGGTAAGCGAAGTAGCAGTGGCGCACCACTCAGACGTGCGCCACTATTAGGTTGGGGTAGGAGCTGACCTCCTGCCAGTATTTAGCAATGGCGCACCACAAACAAGGTGCGCCACTACTACATTTGTAACAGTGGCCCACCATTTTTTGGTGCGCCACTGCTAAGTAGTAGTGGCGCACGACCACCATGGTGCACCACTGATGTCAATCTTACGGCTAGGCCTTTTCCTAGTTGTGTTAGGACGTGCCCGCGAAGGGCTGTGCCCCCTGTGATGACCCAGCGTACCACTGCATGGTGTAGTACACAAGTCGTTGACATAACACAAGTGAAACACCGTTCCACTCATATTACATCTCTCAGAGTGGTACAACAGAAACATATGCAAGTCCAAGGTATGTCTATAGAAGGATACACGAACTGTTTACATAAGATCAACACAACCTCCTACTTTACAGTGAGGTAAAACTTCAAATAAAGCTCCAGAAGAACGACTCGTAGTCTATCTTATGGCTAACTCAAGTTTAAGAGCAAATTGGCTTGCTATAGAAATCTAGCTACTTAGGTGCTATGATTAGGGAAAGGTTCCCTTTTATTACTAGTCTAGGTTTCCATTATAGCTGATACAGAAGTTGACTCCATTGACTTCTTTGATCGGATTCTTCATCTTGTTGCAGTTGACTCCTTTGTCTTCGAGTTCCACGGTAGTTTCTCCTTCGGTGCCTTGATCTAAGAAGGGGGTTCAAATGGGATAGAATGAGTACGAGCGTACTCAGCAAGTTCATATTACGAAATAGGTGTATCATGCACTAGCTACAGCCATAGACCAGAAAGTCATAGGCCAATGCAAGTTTTCATAAAAATTTCTTCAAAAGGTTTATTTTATTCAGAAAACTATGCCCGTCAGTCTTCACAGGTTGAACAGAACTTCGTGGAGTTCCTTTCCTTCCGCGTTCGCAGTTCCCTTCCCGGAACAGGGAGTGACAGTCACAATTCTTGATACCCTCTGCAGAGGTGCGTTACTTTACCCCATAAGAGAACTTATCCTTGTTGCCGGCCGAGAGTATGTCCTCGTCCACACTTCCTTTGGTGTGAGGCCCAGTATAAGAACCAAGCCAATCACTGCCTTCTCCGCGACCCTGCAAACCCACCCTTTTGTCCACCCGTACACCCCCGGTAGACTTCTCCCGATAATACGGCTTTACCCACGGTGTACGTCAGACAATCCATCATAGACCGTAGAGCTCAACATCACACACGGATGGGGATTTAAAAGGCTATCCCAACCTACGGCAGTGCCTCCAACACCCCGCAGCTCTACCAGTCCGTTGGCGTGCAGAAGGGAAAAGATACAGCTGACTTCCCCAGAGCCATTGTAGATCTTATGGATAACGCGATATGTACAGCGCTAGAATCACTGGACGGCATTGGTACTTAGTCCTAGATGAGTAGTACCCATGCAATGGAACCTCCACCATATCAACACATACCATGGTTCCATTGCCCACCACATAGTCATATTCATAATTGTAAAATAATACTTTGCTTTTCAATGCATGAGTGATAAGTATAGTACTTTGCATATAGTTTGATACAAATAATCCAATGACATGAGCAAGCGATGAACTTGCCTTTCTTGACTGCAAGATTATGCAGGCAAAAGCTTCGATACGTGATAACTCCAAATGCTGAAATACCATCATCGTCCGGTAAGGACAATGTTTAAAGAACTGGCAAAGATGCTATAATGCATAGTATGAGATGCAATCGTTCCGAGCGTAATCTAACCTCGATGATTTAAGTTTGATGAGTTGTAAAGATTTCTTTAGGGTGTGTTGCACCTTTAGAATGGTTCTCAAACAAGGTTCTTGTTAGGGTTTGGTTATATTAGCATCATAAGCAAGTGATATAAGACATCATAACAATCATACTTATAAAGAATAATAGTGGAATAATATGTGAAGAACAGTTGTCAATTTTAAGTTCTACAGGACATGGTTTGATGATTACTTATATTATACTTCAAAAGAATAACTTTTGAAGAACATGTTGTTTAAGAAATAAGAAGTATTTCAAATAAGAACTATGGCTTCTATGGTTTGATTGACATTTGTACTTCAAAAGAATAAATTTTGAAGAACAGGTTAAATAAGAATATGAACTACTATATATAGGAGATATGTAACTCTAGGGTTTTACTATTGGGTTCATTTAGTTTCACTAATAAGAACTAGTTGGTTCTTAACTTGGAATGGGTTTCTATATAGCAAGTGAATGTTCGAGGACGTCGCCTAGAGGGGGGGTGAATAGGCGGTGTGGCAAGTTTTAGCCTTTTCCAATTTTAGCGCAACGGAAGGTAAATGTGATAGCTTTGGCAAAGGTGATGTTCCTACAATGATACTAGGACAATTGCAACAAGTAAAGGAATCAACAGGATAGTAAGAGTAAGGTGCGAGATAACCGGAGGACGCGGAGGCGAGTCGAGGTTTGTTTACCGCAGTTCCTTCCACAACAGGAAGTACGTCTGCGTTGAGGAGGTGCTAGTCTCACACAAGAGACTAGACGGCCACACCACGAAGGAAGGCCTCACCTTCTTCCTCGAGAGAGCTCCACGGAGGTGCTCTCCCACTTCCACTAAGGCACCGGTCGTGGCGGTGATTCCTTCATAAGGTTGGGGCGAGCTCCACACACACAAGGATGCTCCCAACACCCTATGGAGCTAGTACATCACCAAGCTAGACTCCATAGCTGCACATCTCCAATGTCCCACTATAGGAACTCATCCAATGCTCCACACAAGGAACCCTTCCAATGCTCCACCAAAGGAACGCTACCAATGCCCCACGAAGGAACCCGTCCAATGACCCACGAAGGAACCCTTCCAATGCCCCACAAGAGGAACTCTTCCAATGCTCCACTAAGGAACCCTGTCACCAAGATCCACTAAGGAAGAACACACACACCCTACGAGATCGAAACCCCGGAGAGAGCACAACCCATGCACCTAATGCAATGGTTAAGAACACCACTAGGATGTCCAAGTTCTTCTCTCCCAAATTCCAACAAAGCTAGAAGAAGAAATTGGGGGAATAAGGGAGGAAGAACAAAGGAGGAGAAACACCAAGAAACTCCAATATCTAGATCTAGCAAGATCCTCTCACTTAGAGGAGGATTCAATTGGTGAAGCTCTAGATCTAGATCTCCTCTCTCCTTTCCCCCAAAAATATGCAACAAATAGTGGGGGTATCAAGAGGAGGAAGAAAGAACCCAAGGTCAACAATGGAGGAGAGAGAGTGGAGGTGCAGGGTTAGTTTGGGCGGAGGTGGAAGAGAGGTATAAATAGGGGCTGCAAAATATAGCTGTTGGGGCTGAGAAAACGGTCAGATTCGTGCCCAAAGCGGTACTACCGCTTGTCGGAGCGGTACTACCGCTCGCGCACGATCTGCGCAAAAATCAGATCTGAATCGGGCCAAACCGGTAGTACCGCTGTCTGGGGCGGTACTACCGCTTGTGCTGAGAAAACTGCATCTGAGAAAGAAGCAAAGAGAGAGAGAGGCAGACATCAAATCAGTGCAGTGCATGCAATAGCAGGTGGAGCCGTGAAGCAGCGGTGTAGCAGCGGCAGCAGTATGCATGCAGGGCCAGCGTGGCAGCAGCAGGCGCAGCAGCATGCAGCAGCGAGGCGAGAGCGGGAAAGGGCGCGGTGAGCGGGGATGGCGCGTGAGCCTCTCCTGCGCGGGAGGGCCACGGCCGTACGGAGGTCAACGCCTCCATGCTCGATCGAGCGGGAGCGTGCCTCGAGCGTGGCCTGGCGCGGAGCGGGAATCGAGGCGAGCGGGCGGCGGCGGCCTGGGCAAGTGGTGTGGGCTGGCGGCGGCCCAGCGCGGTGATGGCAGAAGGAAGGAGAGAGGCAGGAAAAAAGAAAAAGGAAAATGGGCTGGCCGGTACTACCGGGCCCGGTACCGGCCTGGTACCGTAATTGAGTTACGGTACTACCGGCCTGGTACCGGCCCGATACCTCTTTGAATCCAGTAAAGAAAAATGCGCGTGCGGTACCTAGCCCGGTACCGCCTGCGGTAGTACCGCCCGGCCCAATAATGATTATTTTCGTTTTCTTTTTCCCTGCAACACGGAAAACGCAATATCTTGAGCTAGGAAGATCAGAATGACATGAAACCAGTTTTGTTGGAAAGAGGGGGACAAGAGCTACCTTCTCACATGATAAAATCATGGAAAAGAGTGAGTGATGATTTTCTCATGGTCATAGAGGTGTAACCTCTCAATACGGCATATCGGGAAAATCATCACTCTCGCCTATGCAATATGTGATGCAACCGAAATCCGTTTCATGCATAAGAACCAAGAAGAACCAAGAACGCGATGCAATGCATGCAAGGTTTGAGCTCTCTCCGATGATACGACCCACTATCCTATCGAGCACAAACCTAGTCCTTGCGCGTTCTTCTCGAGTTGCCAAGCTCCGTCTTCACCCTTGTCCATGCCACCGTCTTCCTCCAACATACACGCCACCGTCTTCTTTCATCTTGTACGCACGCCACCGTCTTCATCTTTAACGCCGTCTTCTCTCTTCATCTTCTACGCCATCTTCTCTCTTCATCTACAACACCGTCTTTGTCTCTCTTCGACACCATCTTCATCATTGTAGTCCGTCTTCTCCATCTTACAACCTTGAGTCCAACATGACTATGGACTTGACCTAAGATTGATTCTCAACGCAACCGTTAGTCCATAGGGATTGTCATCAATTACCAAAACCACACATGGGGTAAAGGACTTGTTCTTACAATCTCCCCCATTTTGGTAATTGATGACAATCTCTTTGAGAGGGTTTATATATGGAATTTAGCGAACAACCCAAGTTGAATATTTAGAACAAACTCCCCCATAATATATGCATGTGTGAATGAACTTGAATTTCATTGCATATACCGGCAATTAACGCCTAGCGGAGTATCCTCTAAATATTCAACCATGCAAAGCAACGAATACAAGGCATGAAAGGCAAATGCTTAAGAACACAAAATCAATTCCCTTAAACCCTCCAAACTTCTCCCCCCATTGGCATTAATTGCCAAAATGGACGAAAGGTTTGGAAGGCCAATATAGTGAGCGTTCCTCCATGAGTTGTGGATTTCTCATAATTGTGAGTGAAATCAAATGCACATATTCAATGACGAATATTTGGAGGAAATCAAACTATATTGAGGATCAAAGATTGCAAGAGGATGTGAAGGTGAGAAATGAAGCAAGCAATCAATGAACCAACACAATGCTCTAAGTAATTATGTGGAAGCTCGCCAAAGTTTGTGCACAAGATAAACAATTTGCATTGAAGAATAAGGTGCACAAGCATGACATCATTACTCTCACAAGACCACTCAAAGCATGTGCCAAAACCAACTATGAGTGCTTGAAGATGCAAATGTATAAAATGAGCACTCATAGCCAAGTTCTTTGTGAAGTCATCAAAGAGTGAAATAAGAATGAAGGAATAGACTCCAACAAAGAGGGATATCAAAAGATATGCACCATCTCTTATGTGTATAAGTTTCTCTAAGTGGACAACATCACGGAGACATTTATTCACAAAGAAACATGCACACACAAGATAGGTACAAGAGAGATAGAGCAAGATATCCAAAACAAGTATGCTCAAGGGCTTATCTCATGTTAAGACTCTAAACCAAATGTAAGAAATGAGATAACCCACTCCCAAAGAAAGCAAGGTTCTAAATAAACCAAACCCTCAACACTTTTCATGATGGCACAAAAGTACCGAAAAGGAAAGGTTTGTCTTCCAAGGTCAAAATCTTGAAACAAGGAAGTGTTCTAGCAAACATAGAAGAGCTCCCCCAAAATTAGTGCACCATTTAGAATTTTGCATTTGAATACAAAATGCACAAATGCGGGATTTGCTCAATCATGTTTGTCAAAACACCAACAAGGTTCAAGTGAAATAAGGAGATCCAAAAGAAGCAAGGAAGACAAATGGGAGTCTAACCCACAAGGACAAGTTCTTGGCAAGAAATGAAGCAATTGAGCACATGAGCCAAGTGTGAGGATGATCCGGAACAATACTACACAATTTATTACCAATTGTCAAAGGACAAGAGGTGTATAGGAAATCTTCATATGTAGTTTGTGAGTATGTCCAAGATTATCTTCACAACAAGAAGGCAAATGGTAAAGTGGGATTTGTTTGAACACACATGTCATATAGGAACAAGATAATCTCTAATATCAACTCTATGTGACACAACCTCAAATGTTCACATTTTCTAGGCTTGTGAAATGCACATGGCACAATACTCCCCCATAATGTGATAAAGACATTTTCCGTGCAAGAGGCAAATAAGAACCAAGTGAGATAATTAATGGACATTATAGGATTTTAATTCATCATGTCACACATTTTAGGATTGTGAAATGCACGGAGCATATCACTCCCCCAAAATGGGATAGTCCATTAATTTCTCACATGAGCCATCAACTAAGATATGAACAAGATGCAATAGGCTCAACAAAGAACAATTGTACATGGTGTGCCACCCAACAAGAAAGAAACAAGATAAGCAAGTAGGAAGCACAACATACACAATCACATGCAAGGCACAAAACCATCACATGTAAAAGGGGAGCGAGTAACTTTTCAATGTAAAGGAGTTGAGCACTCATTACCGCAAGGAGGTGCATGGGTAAAGGATAAGAGGAGTACAACTTGACTTGAGGAAGTGAGAATGATGAAGATTCCCTTGTAGGATAACGTTGCATAGAAAACAAAAAATTTCCTATCGCGAACACGCAATCCAAGCCAAGATGCAATCTAGAAAACGGTAGCAACGAGGGGATGATCAAGACTAACCCTTGAAGAGATTCCAAAGCCTATAAGAGTAGGCTCTTATTGCTGCGGTAGACGATCACTTGCCGCTTGCAAAAGCGCGTAGAAGATCTTGATCACGATCGCTTCCGGCGCCACGAACGGGCAGCACCTCCGTACTCGGTCACACGTTCGGTTGTTGATGAAGACGACGTCCACCTCCCCGTTCCAGCGGGCAGCGGAAGTATAGCTCCTCTTGAATCCGACAGCACGACGGCGTGGTGTCGGTGGCGGTGAAGAAGTTCGGCGGAGCTTCGCTAAGCTACGCGGGATATATGGAGGAGAGGGGGGCGGCTAGGGTTTGGGAGGGGGTGGCCGGCCACTTCAATGGGGCGGCCAGCTTGTGGTCTTAGGGTGGCCGGCCCCCTCCCTTGGCCCCTCATTATATAGGTGGATCCCCAAGTGTTGGTGTCCAAGTCTTCGAATAAGACCCGAACCAAAAACCTTCCATAAGAGGGGGAAACCTAGCCCAACTAGGACTCCCACCAAATGTGGGATTTCCACCTCCCATGTGGGGGGTGGCCGGCCCCCTAAGGGGAAGTCCACTTGGGACTCCTCCCCCACTAGGGTTGGCCGGCCATGGAGGTGGAGTCCCATGTGGACTCCACCTTCCTTGGTGGTTTCTTCCGGACTTTTCTAGAACCTTCTAGAACCTTCCATAGAACCTTCCGCGACATTTTAATTCACATAAAATGACATCCTATATATGAATCTTATTCTCCGGACCATTCCGGAACTCCTCGTGATGTCCGGGATCTCATCCGGGACTCCGAACAAATATTCGAACTCCATTCCATATTCAAGTACTACCATTTCAACATCCAACTTTAAGTGTGTCACCCTACGGTTCGTGAACTATGTGGACATGGTTGAGTACTCACTCCGACCAATAACCAATAGCGGGATCTGGAGATCCATAATGGCTCCCACATATTCAACGATGACTTTAGTGATCGAATGAACCATTCACATACGATACCAATTCCCTTTGTCACGCGATATTTTACTTGTCCGAGGTTTGATCTTCGGTATCACTCTATACCTTGTTCAACCTCGTCTCCTGATAGGTACTCTTTACTCGTACCGTGGTATGTGGTCTCTTATGAACTTATTCATATGCTTGCAAGACATTAGACGACATTCCACCGAGAGGGCCCAGAGTATATCTATCCGTCATCGGGATGGACAAATCCCACTGTTGATCCATATGCCTCAACTCATACTTTCCGGATACTTAATCCCACCTTTATAACCACCCATTTACGCAGTGGCGTTTGGTGTATCAAAGTACCTTTCCGATATAAGTGATTTACATGATCTCATGGTCATAAGGACTAGGTAACTATGTATCGAAAGCTTATAGCAAATAACTTAATGACGAGATCTTATGCTACGCTTAATTGGGTGTGTCCATTACATCATTCATATAATGACATAACCTTGTTATTAATAACATCCAATGTTCATGATCACGAAACCATGATCATCTATTAATCAACAAGCTAGTTATACAAGAGGCTTACTAGGGACTCCTTGTTGTTCACATAACACACATGTATCAATGTTTCGGTTAATACAATTATAGCATGGTATGTAAACATTATCATAAACACAAAGATATATAATAACCATTTATTATTGCCTCTTGGGCATATCTCCAACAGTCTCCCACTTGCACTAGAGTCAATAATCTAGTTTACATTTGTAAAGATATAACACCTTGGCCTTCCGGTGTTTTATCATGTATTGCTCACGGGAGAGGTTTTAGTCAATGGATCTGACACGCTCAGAAACGTATGTATTTTGTAATTCATTTGTGTCTCAACGCATTACTCATTTCCAAATGAGTCGGCATTAAATATGTTTGATCTTCTGGTGGAACCTTAATTCCGCTGTCTGAAATATGTCACTAATATTGTCACACACAATATAGCTTCAAAATTACGACTCATTTTAACTACACCAAGTTCTCAAAGAACCTCTTGACTTCAACATCCTTTGTTATTTGTCAAAACAATGACATATTCTGCCTTCTTTTGTAGAATCCGTCACAATATTTAGAACTCTTCTAAATCTAGCATAGACAACTTCTAGCTCTTTGTGCTACTTTTTAAAACAACACTTAGTCTAATTTGAGATTGAAATTTAATTTTTATATGTGACAAAACAAATATCGGTGTAATATCTTAAAGCGATTTGTTTGTCATTACTCATACAAAACTATATATCCTTGGTTCTTCTAAAGTACTCATGGATATTCTTACTGTTTATCCAATGATCATCACATGAATCATTCTGGTATATGCTCTTAACCATTTAGAGCATAGGACATCTGATATTGTACATATAATTCGTGATCTAAAATCACTCATGTGTTTTTACTCATTGAGTGTCAGATACACTCAAGTCTTGTTAAACCTTCACATGACAAGAACATTTTCTTAATATTTCTATATTGAACTACTTCAATATCCATCATATGTACTTTGACTTAAACTTATTTATGTGTTTCAATCTATCTTCATAGATCTTGACACTAAATTTGTTTCAGTCCATATCCTTTCATTGAAGTTAATTCTCAATGAAACCTTTTAATCAAGTATATAATTACATCATTTATAACCACCTATATGTCACCTACATAAAGTATCATAAATGTGTCTTAGCGCTCCCACTTAATTTCTTGCAAATGCAAGCCTCTTCATCGTCTCTGATGAAATCAAAAACTCTTTGACTATTTCATATGGTGAAGATTCCAACTCCGTGATACTTACTTCATCCAATTGAAGCTTGTATACCTATCTAGTATTCCACGGACCAGCAAAACTCTTGGTTGTATCTTGTATACATACTTCTGTTAAGTAGTGTATTTTGCCATCCTACTAGCATATCTCATAAAAGAAATATGTAGTGATTACTAGAATAATCCACATAGACTATAAGCATTGCTACGGAAGATCTAATCTTATCGTATTCAACTCTTTGAACTTTGTCGTAAACAATTTTTCGACAAGTCAAGCTTTCTTCAAGGATATTTCATCCAAGTCTATCAAGTTCATAGATCCATTTACTTTCATAAAGTATTCATCTATCTTGGATTTCATGGCGCATGGCCATTTTAACGGAGTCAGGGCCCATCATAACTTCTTTGTTTGTAGTTGGTTTATCATTGTTCAAAATCAATCCTTTGTCCACAAATCATTTATTTGATCACAAAGTAAACCATACCTACAAGGTTCAATATGTACTTCGATCTCCATGACTAAAACACTTTGTAGTCATGGGAGCCATGATCGTTGTGGCCGCTTCCGAAACCAATTCCGATGCTGCGCTACTCTGATCATTATGCTCAGGTTCATAAACCTTATCAAATTATATTGTCCTCCCACTCAAATACTTCACTAGAAACAATTTCTCGGAAATAAGAAACATTGACAAACACTTTTGTCTTTGTCTCGTGGGAAGAATTCCCAATCAAATTTCTGGGATAACCAACAAAGACATTCATCCGATTTTGGTTGTAAACTTATTTACTTATGCTATGCATACCAAAATTTAAGAAAAGACTATCAGGTTTCTTACCTATGCCATAACTCGTATGGTGTCATTTCAACGGATCATGATGATGCTCTATTTAGTGTAAAGGCGGTAGTCACTAAAGCATAATCCACAAAAATATAATGGCGTCATAATATTTTATCTCATCATTAATCCAACAAGGTTTGGATACATCTCTCGGATACTATATCATCATTATGATACTCCAAGAAATGTGAGTTGTAGAACACTTTCATGAATCTCTTAGATGTTCGCTAAAACTCGTAATTCAAATATTTCCACCATGATCCAATCATAGATCTTTGACTTTTCTATTACGATGATTTCCACTTCATGCTGAAATTTATTTGAATCCATTCAAATGTTTCAAACTTCTTCCTTATTGAATATATTCACATATATATACTCAATTCATTGTTGAAAGTTTTCATGAAGTAGAAGAATCTCCCGCACACAACTATGCCCAGTGAACCACATACATCATCATGTATTTTTTCACTAAGTTAGTTGCCCGTTCAACATTTGGCCTATGAACGGTATTTTAATCATTCTCTTTAGAAAAGATTTGCAAGCGCCAAATGATTCAAAAATCAAATGACTCCAAAAATCCATTTGCATGGAGTTCCTTCATGCGTTTCTTTCTAACATGACCTAAATGGCGGTTCCACAAATAAGTGGAATTCAAATCATTTGCCTTATGGCATTTTAGCGTCAGTTTTATGTATGTGTGTTTCACCATTAAGATTTATAATAACTTATCCATCGTACATGGAGTAATGTCATAATTTGAACAACTCATTGTTTTCATTTGACCAGAGCAAAATAACAATTATTAAGTTCTTTATTATAAATTCTAAGGGCTAGATAGAATGTTAATGACGAACATAATAACACTTTATTTTGTTCCAGGCGTGCATTCTTATCATATTCCTTGTTAGTCACTTAGGCCATTGTATTCTTGTATTGCGTTGTTTTGTATGACACTTCATACCAACCAATTATAGTACTAATACCCAAGAATTTCATTGTATGACTTAACTAGGAATACAACCATAACATGTATATCATTTATATACACCTGAGCTAGACTTTCTAGTCTTTTCTGATCTTTTTGCCAGAATATCTTTTGCAGTTTCTCTTTTAGCTTTCCTCATTATTCAGAAAAACATTTCAACATCAATAACTTCTAGGTTTGTTGGTCAAATACCAATAACCTTGAGGTTCTTAATTTGAAGTTGATCATCATATGACAAGTGTTCTAGATTTCACTTATTAGTAACTATGATGAACAATTTCACTCATAATTTTATCCATCAATTCATGACAACTTTTTGAGACCATGTCTGTACATGCTAGGCTCATAAAGTTTAACCTTAGTATTCGCATGTGCAAATCTGGCTTGCACCCGTTGTATGCACACGTAGAATCTATCACACCCGATCATCACGTGATGCTTCGATACGACGAGTCTTAGCAACGGTGCATACTAAGGATGATAACTTCATGGATATGCGAATATCGTTAGTGCCCCAATAGTTGGAGGATTGTGACGCCTGGCGTCTTCAACCTTCATACATTCCCATAAAACTTATGAGTTTATGTAGTCTCACCAAATTATATTCTATCATCTTGCAATAAGGTCTTAGATATCACATATATCTCATACCTTGATTATTTCTGAAAACTAAATTTTCAGCTCCTTACTTTTCAAACAGATTTGAACTTCAAGTTTTACGGAGACAAGATAACTTTAGTTACAAATTGAAACCATAGCTCTTTGAATCAACAATGTGAGGTTTACTAAAAGTTTGCAGTAGGACTTAATCAATTCTTGATTCTTTAACAATACGGTACCAATCCGTAAAGTTTCTTGTCAGATTTTAACAGTATTTCTATCTCAATAACAAGACTAGCGCATAGTAGAAAACGGATGCCAATACTACAAAATTAATTCAAAATACTACTAAGACTATGTTTATGATAATTAGTTCATGTTCTAATCTAATTACTAATGAACTCCCACTTAATACAATCATCCCTCATAGTTGTTAAGTGGTACACGATCCAAATCCACTACACCAAAACCGATCATCACGTGAGATGATGTAGCTTCAATGGTGAACATCAACATGTTGATCATATCATCCATATGACTCGTGTTCAACCTTTCGGTTTCCGTTGTCCCGAGGCCATGTCTGTACATGCTAGGCTCGTCAAGCAAACCCAAGTATTCCGCGTGTGCAACATGGCTTACACCCGTTGTATATGAACGTTGAATCTATCACATCCGATCATCACGAGATGCTTCGAAACGACGAACTTTGGCAACGATGCATACGAGGGGAGAACACTTTATTATCTTGATATTAATGTGAGGGATCATCTTATAATGCTACCGTCGCGATCTAAGCAAAATAAGATGCATAAAGGATTAACATCACATGCAATTCATATGTGATATGTTATGGCCCTTTAGTCTTTGCGCCTTCGATCTTTATCTCCAAAGCACGGACATGATCTCCATCATCAACGGGCATGATCTCCATCATCATCGGCGTAGCGTCAAGGTCCATGGCGCCGTCTTCATGGTTGTTCACCTCATGTAGCAACTATTACAACTACTTTGAAATACTACTCAACATGAAATTTAAAGACAACCATAAGGCTCCTGCCGGTTGCCACAATACAATAATGATCATCTCATACATATTCATCATCACATTATGGCCATATCACATCACCAAACCCTGCAAAAACAAGTTAGACGTCTCTAATTTGGTTTGCATATTTTACGTGGTTTAGGGTTTTCGAGAGAGATCTAATCTACCTACGAACATGAACCACAACGGTGATACTAGTGTTGTCAATAGAAGAGTAAGTTGAATCTTCACTATAGTAGGAGAGACAGACACCCGCAAAGCCACTTATGCAATACAAGTTGCATGTCGAGCGTGGAGCAAATCTCATGAACGCGGTCATGTAAAGTTAGCCCGAGCCGCTTCATCCCACTATGCCACAAAGATGCAAAGTACTCAAACTAAAGATAACATAAGCATCAACGCCCACAAACCATTGTGTTCTACTCGTGCAACCATCTATGCATAGACACGGCTCTGATACCACTGTAGGATAACGTTGCATAGAAAACAAAAATTTTCCTATCGCGAACACGCAATCCAAGCCAAGATGCAATCTAGAAAATGGTAGCAACGAGGGGATGATCAAGACTAACCCTTGAAGAGATTCCAAAGCCTATAAGAGTAGGCTCTTATTGCTGCGGTAGATGATCACTTGCCGCTTGCAAAAGCGCGTAGAAGATCTTGATCACGATCGCTTCCGGCGCCACGAACGGGCAGCACCTCCGTACTCGGTCACACGTTCGGTTGTTGATGAAGACGACGTCCACCTCCCCGTTCCAGCGGGCAGCGGAAGTATAGCTCCTCTTGAATCCGACAGCACGACGGTGTGGTGTCGGTGGCGGTGAAGAAGTCCGGCGGAGCTTCGCTAAGCTACGCGGGATATATGGAGGAGAGGGGGGCGGCTAGGGTTTGGGAGGGGGTGGCCGGCCACTTCAATGGGGCGGCCAGCTTGTGGTCTTAGGGTGGCCGGCCCCCTCCCTTGGCCCCTCATTATATAGGTGGATCCCCAAGTGTTGGTGTCCAAGTCTTCGAATAAGACCCGAACCAAAAACCTTCCATAAGAGGGGGAAACCTAGCCCAACTAGGACTCCCACCAAAGGTGGGATTTCCACCTCCCATGTGGGGGGTGGCCGGCCCCCTAAGGGGAAGTCCACTTGGGACTCCTCCCCCACTAGGGTTGGCCGGCCATGGAGGTGGAATTCCATGTGGACTCCACCTTCCTTGGTGGTTTCTTCCGGACTTTTCTAGAACCTTCTAGAACCTTCCATAGAACCTTCCGTGACATTTTAATTCACATAAAATGACATCCTATATATGAATCTTATTCTCCGGACCATTCCGGAACTCCTCGTGATGTCCGGGATCTCATCCGGGACTCCGAACAAATATTCGAACTCCATTCCATATTCAAGTACTACCATTTCAACATCCAACTTTAAGTGTGTCACCCTACGGTTCGTGAACTATGTGGACATGGTTGAGTACTCACTCCGACCAATAACCAATAGCGGGATCTGGAGATCCATAATGGCTCCCACATATTCAACGATGACTTTAGTGATCGAATGAACCATTCACATACGATACCAATTCCCTTTGTCACGCGATATTTTACTTGTCCGAGGTTTGATCTTCGGTATCACTCTATACCTTGTTCAACCTCGTCTCCTGACAAGTACTCTTTACTCGTACCGTGGTATGTGGTCTCTTATGAACTTATTCATATGCTTGCAAGACATTAGACGACATTCCACCGAGAGGGCCCATAGTATATCTATCCGTCATCGGGATGGACAAATCCCACTGTTGATCCATATGCCTCAACTCATACTTTCCGGATACTTAATCCCACCTTTATAACCACCCATTTACGCAGTGGCGTTTGGTGTAATCAAAGTACCTTTCCGATATAAGTGATTTACATGATCTCATGGTCATAAGGACTAGGTAACTATGTATCGAAAGCTTATAGCAAATAACTTAATGACGAGATCTTATGCTACGCTTAATTGGGTGTGTCCATTACATCATTCATATAATGACATAACCTTGTTATTAATAACATCCAATGTTCATGATCACGAAACCATGATCATCTATTAATCAACAAGCTAGTTATACAAGAGGCTTACTAGGGACTCCTTGTTGTTCACATAACACACATGTATCAATGTTTCGGTTAATACAATTATAGCATGGTATGTAAACATTATCATAAACACAAAGATATATAATAACCATTTATTATTGCCTCTTGGGCATATCTCCAACATCCCTAAGTCTTCATGAGTTAGTCAAGCCTCCATGCCCTCCACGTGTACCTATTGATCAAGTTTTGGCTTGTTGGTCCCCAACTAAGTTGGGTCCTAAGAAGTTAGTCACAATAGGCTTGGCAACCCAAATGGTTCTTTTTGCGAAACCACTTTGAGTGCCAACATATTTGGCAAACACATCGCCAACCTTATCCTTATGTAGAGAGTAAGCCTCATGGATCAAGATAGGGTTGGATGAGTTACCGCTAGTGCAAGTGGAGGAGATGTGGCCCTTCTCACGGCATATGTAGCATCTTCTTCTCCTCCCCTTCTTCTCACTTGATTTCTCCACAACGGGAGCCTTGGCTTGATCCTTCTCGGTTAGCGGCCCTTGTTCAAGTTGAGGTAGACCTTGAGCTTGGCCTTGAGGTAGACCATGAGCTCCATCTTGAGGCCGCTTCCCTTGTTTCTTCACGCCAAGTGGCTTCTTCTTCAAGGGGCACAATCTAACATGATGCCCTTCAATCTTGCACTTGAAGCACACAATCTTGGCGGGGTCCTTCACATGTCCTTGGCCCTTCTTCTGCTTGTGCGAGGTGGACTTGTTCTTGTTGTTGGAGTTGAATCCAAGTCCACTCTTGTCATTGGGGAATTGCTTCCCCTCATGACCCTTTACCAAGTCCTTCTTAAAGGAAGAGACTTGGGCCTCGAGCTCTTTGATTTCCCCTACATGGTTAGTAACAACACAAGTACTAGAGGAAGTGGAAGATTTATTGTTAGAGCAACAAGGCAAGGTGTGTAATTCACCACAAGATATAGCAATAGTATGGGTGGGTGATTTACTAGCACTAGCACATGGAATTGTAGAACAAGGCATAGAAGGTAGTTCACCACAAGATAAGTCAATAGCATGAGTGGGTGAACTAAAAGCACTAGCACATGGCAAAATAGCATTTTGAGAGGTAGTGCTAGTACTCACATGAGGCACACACGATTTTACCTTTGTCATGATAGCCTCATGGGCTAACTTTAGCAAATTATGAGAGACTAGAAGATCATCATGGGAGCTAGAAAGCTTTCCATAGTTCTCTTCCAATTTCTCATAATTGCTTGTTAGCAAAGCAAGTTGAGCCATTAGCTCAACATTCTCCTTTAAGATGGAAACTTCACAAGAGGTAGAGTTAGTAGCACAAGCATTATCAATCATAGTACAAGGAGAAGGCAACTTAGCAAGCTTTATTAGGTTGAGAGTTTTAAATTGCTCAAGAGACTCGGTGAGTTTGATGAGCTCACTCTCAATAGCCCTAGAGCTACTTTTGAGAAGCTCAAAATCCTCAAGGAGTTTATCATTAGCACTGACTAGCTTCTCATTTTTAATTTGAAAATCATGTGCCACCTCTAAAGCTCTATCATGAGATTCCCTTTCCATAAGTATCCTCATAGCAAAGTTCTCTTCAAGAGTTTCTTTGGTGGCATCTTGTTCTTTAAGAGCTTTACCAAGTTTTATAATCTCGTGTGCATACTCGCGCTCATGCTCTTCCTTTTTCTCAATAAGTTTTGTGCTCTTAATGGCAAAATTGAAGATTTCCATGAAGTTAGAGCGAACAAGTTTCTTCTTAGGAAGAGCATGATACACCGACTCTCCCAACTTGTTTAAGGAAGCAACATTAAGTCCTTCCATATCATCATCCTCATCATCACTAGATAGATAGGGTTCCAAGGAAGGAGAAACCTTAGAAGCCTTAGCCATAAGGCAAGTGTAGGAACCGTGCGATGACGAAGAAGATGAACTCCTTGAAGCTCCATCCAAGATCTTGTCTTGGCCCATAGTATCTTTGGTTTCCTCTACATTGTTAGTCCAAATACTAGAGGAAAGCAAAGTATCTTCATTATGGCAACAAGACAAGAGAAGCATATCATCATGGGATGAAGATATGCAAGGACTATCAACACTAGCATGTAAATCATTTATAGTGCTACAAGTGTTAAAGTCCAAAGATGAGACATTGCAATGGGATAGAGAACAAGAATCATCAAGAGAGCGCTCACCATCAACAATGCAATGTTCATCACCACTCACCATACCATTACCTTGTGTCTTACCACACGTTGGTGAAGTGGAAGGAGTGTGATCATCTTCAATGGTCTTGGATCCACCATATGTATCTCGAAGCTTTGTCCAAACCTCATGAGCACTCCGGAAGGGCGCAATGGAGGAAATCACTACATGACTCACAACACGGCAAAGGACTTTAGTAGCTTGAGCATCTAGATAAGAGTTTTTCTTCTCCTCAAAAGTTGGATTTTGTGGATCCTTGGGAGGAGAAAAACCCATATCAAGAATTCGCTCCACACGTGGGTGCATGTCCCTAAAATAATCAACCATGTAGAATTTCCAAGCATCATAATTAGTGCCATCAAATGTAAAGGGAGAAATGTGCACTAATCCTCTAGCCGACGTCATACTCTCTAGGCGGTGAAGCCCAACAAGATAAGAGAGCCCTAGCTCTGATACCAATTGAATGTTCGAGGACGTCGCCTAGAGGGGGGGGGGGTGAATATGCGGTGTGGCAAGTTTTAGCCTTTTCCAATTTTAGCGCAACGGAAGGTAAATGTGATAGCTTTGGCAAAGGTGATCTTCCTACAATGATACTAGGACAAGTGCAACAAGTAAAGGAATCAACAAGATAGTAAGAGTAAGGTGCGAGATAACCGGAGGACGCGGAGGCGAGTCGAGGTTTGTTTACCGCAGTTCCTTCCACAACAGGAAGTACGTCTGCGTTGGGGAGGTGCTAGTCTCACACAAGAGACTAGACGGCCACACCACGAAGGAAGGCCTCACCTTCTTCCTCGAGAGAGCTCCACGGAGGTGCTCTCCCTCTTCCTATAAGGCACCGGTCGAGGCGGTGATTCCTTCACAAGGTTGGGGCGAGCTCCACACACACAAGGATGCTCCCAACACCCTATGGAGCTAGTACATCACCAAGCTAGACTCCATAGCTGCACATATCCAATGTCCCACTATAGGAACTCATGCAATGCTCCACACAAGGAACCCTTCCAATGCTCCACCAAAGGAACGCTACCAATGCCCCACGAAGGAACCCGTCCAATGCCCCATGAAGGAACCCTTCCAATGCCCCACAAGAGGAACTCTTCCAATGCTCCACTAAGGAACCCTGTCACCAAGATCCACTAAGGAAGAACACACACACCCTACGAGATCGAAACCCCGGAGAGAGCACAACCCATGCACCTAATGCAATGGCTAAGAACACCACTAGGATGTCCAAGTTCTTCTCTCCCAAATTCCAACAAAGCTAGAAGAAGCAATTGGGGGAATAAGGGAGGAAGAACAAAGGAGGAGAAACACCAAGAAACTCCAAGATCTAGATCTAGCAAGATCCTCTCACTTAGAGGAGGATTCAATTGGTGAAGCTCTAGATCTAGATCTCCTCTCTCCTTTCCCCCAAAAATATGCAACAAATAGTGGGGGGATCAAGAGGAGGAAGAAAGAACCCAAGGTCAACAATGGAGGAGAGAGAGTGGAGGTGCAGGGTTAGTTTGGGCGGAGGTGGAAGAGAGGTATAAATAGGGGCTGCAAAATATAGCTGTTGGGGCTGAGAAAACGGTCAGATTCGTGCCCAAAGCGGTACTACCGCTTGTCGGAGCGGTACTACCGCTCGCGCACGATCTGCGCAGAAATCAGATCTGAATCGGGCCAAACCGGTAGTACCGCTGTCTGGGGCGGTACTACCGCTTGTGCTGAGAAAACTGCATCTGAGAAAGAAGCAAAGAGAGAGAGGCAGACAACAAATCAGTGCAGTGCATGCAATAGCAGGTGGAGCCGTGAAGCAGCGGTGCAGCAGCGGCAGCAGTATGCATGCAGGGCCAGCATGGCAGCAGCAGGCGCAGCAGGCGCAGCAGCATGCATCAGCGAGGCGAGAGCGGGAAAGGGCGCGGCGAGTGGGGATGGCGCGTGAGCCTCTCCCGCGCGGGAGGGCCACGGCCGTACGGAGGTCAACGCCTCCACGCTCGATCGAGCGGGAGCGTGCCTCGAGCGTGGCCTGGCGCGGAGCGGGAATCGAGGCGAGCGGGCGGCGGCGGCCTGGGCAAGTGGTGTGGGCTGGCGGCGGCCCAGCGCGGTGATGGCAGAAGGAAGGAGAGAGGCAGGAAAAAAGAAAAAGGAAAATGGGCTGGCCGGTACTACCGGGCCCGGTACCGGCCTGGTACCGTAATTGAGTTACGGTACTACCGGCCTGGTACCGGCCCGGTACCGCTTTGAATCCAGTAAAGAAAAACGCGCGTGCGGTACCTAGCCCGGTACCGCCCGCGGTAGTACCGCCCGGCCCAATAATGATTATTTTCGTTTTCTTTTTCCCTGCAACACGGAAAACGCAATATCTTGAGCTAGGAAGATCGGAATGACATGAAACCAGTTTTGTTGGAAAGAGGGCGACAAGAGCTACCTTCTCACATGATAAAATCATGGAAAAGAGTGAGTGATGATTTTCTCATGGTCATAGAGGTGTAACCTCTCAATACGGTATATCGAGAAAATCATCACTCTCGCCTATGCAATATGTGATGCAACCGAAATCCGTTTCATGCATAAGAACCAAGAAGAACCAAGAACGCGATGCAATGCATGCAAGGTTTGAGCTCTCTCCGATGATACGACCCACTATCCTATTGAGCACAAACCTAGTCCTTGCGCGTTCTTCTCGAGTTGCCAAGCTCCGTCTTCACCCTTGTCCATGCCACCGTCTTCCTCCAACATACACGCCACCGTCTTCTTTCATCTTGTACGCACGCCACCGTCTTCTTTCATCTTTAACGCCGTCTTCTCTCTTCATCTTCTACGCCGTCTTCTCTCTTCATCTACAACACCGTCTTTGTCTCTCTTCGACACCATCTTCATCATTGTAGTCCGTCTTATCCATCTTACAACCTTGAGTCCAACATGACTATGGACTTGACCTAAGATTGATTCTCAACGCAACCGTTAGTCCATAGGGATTGTCATCAATTACTAAAACCACACATGGGGTAAAGGACTTGTTCTTACAGCAAGTATTGGTAGGGTTGTTACCATGGTTTCCCATATACATCATATCAGAGGATGGTTATTAAGATGGTTCCATAGGTTTGCTATTAGGTTTACTATGGCTTCGTATTGGCTTTACTAAATAATCTCTAATGGTTTCTAAGCTAAGTGGCTTATCATTTCCTAAGTAGGGTTTAGTTGAATAGGAGCATGTGTTGTGAATTGCTACCCAAGGTTGATAATAGGGTTCATCATTAGGGTTCTACTTTGGTTTGATGGTTGAGATTGATCTTAATGGTATGATATATAGGAGTGGTGATCAATGGTACTAATCCAATTAACAAGTTAGGGTTTATCCCTAAGTGATACTAATTGGTTATACCAAGTTTATTCAAAAACAAAGACATGGAATGATGACTCATGTGAATTGGTTCTATGTTGGTGGATCATGACTTGTATTTGTTGGTCACATAATAAGGTTCTCTATGTAAGGTGAAATTCACATGATCACATGTGATAAGCAACTAGGGTTTTAGGGTTTAACATTTTGACATGATCACATAAAATAATGGGATCCAGATTCTAACTTATAATAAAACTAGGGTTTCTAAATTATGATCCAATTCTTAAAGTAATACTTGGAATTAGAATTAATGTGATTAAGTACTTGAAATAAAGTTATTAATAATTTTAACATGCTATTAACTTTTAGAGGGTTTAAGAATTAAAATAATTACTAGTTAGGGTTTAATTAGAAATCAGGGTTTCCTAATTATTGTTAGGTTTTAAAATAATGAGTTGTTAACTAAAGATGTTTAAGTAAATAAGTTTTGAATTACCAAAATAATATTGGCATATAATATTTTCTTGAGTTATTATTATTTACAGAAAATAGAAAATAGTAATATGCAATTTAGGGTTTATGAATTACCACTAATATTTAAGTTAATGTAAATATGATAAAGAAAATTAATCTTAACATTTTACTTAGTTACTAAATAGTTAAAATTTAATTTTGAAACTTCACTAATTATTGAATTCAAATTGTATTTTAAATAATTGATAAGGCATAATTAATAAATAAAAAAATAAGTGAATTTTTATTTTGTCACACATTTTTGTTTTATATTTTATTTGAATAGAGTTTATTTTTGTGAGCATTTTGATGTATTATTTATAATTTTCTGAGTTGAAATGAATTTTGTATGATTTTACAAAGTTTCAGTGATTTTCTGGAATTTGAAATTAAACCTAATTACTAAACATACCCGTTCACTTATACCCGCAGAAACTGACTGGTGGGACCAAGGCACACGTCGACTGCCACGTTGGCGTGGACCGAGTCAAAAGACTAGGAGACACACCGGCCACACCACCTCGCCGGTCAATGACCGCCGGTGGTCAGCGCACGATGGCGCCGCCGTTTTAGTGCCTCCCCGGACGGACTACTGGGTGTTTTCGACTCCTCTCGATCTACTGAATATGATGGTGTAGTCACACAACCCCTAGGATCACCAGAACGACGAAGGTGGCCAGGTGTGGCGGCAGTGAACTCCGGCGAACTATGAATCCGAGCTATGGGGCACGCGAGGATGAGCTAATGAGTTCCAGAGGTGCGTATTCTCACCCAGATGTTGAAGGTATGCTCGATGGAGACGATTGGTGACCGTGGTGAGCAGTATCTCGTGGATCCCGGCGATTTGCTGCGGAAGGGAAACTCGAAATTCTCTTCACTCCCTGGATGCTAACTTCCTTCTGGAGGTTCTATGTGCTGTGACGCTGCTCCTCGACTCCCTACCGAGCGCCAGGGTGTTCCCAATCGACGGCGTGGTGTGAGTCGCCGGCGACAGGAGGTGATGGTGTATGGAAGATAGAGAGAGTTTGAGAGAGAACGATGAGGTGCTTCGGGTAGCTAGGGTTCTGGAGATCCTCCTGGTGACTTTATAGCCCAAGCAGCGCACTGGTCGATGGCAATTTCTCGCCGAAGGCCGGGATGCTGTGGAGGCGATGCTAGGTTTTCGGCACTAATCTCTGTGTATTCGGATAGGCTCGGACGCGGTTGAGCTCCAGAGTAGCTTTGGTTCCAAGTTGGCGTCCGGCGGCGTCCTTATCTGCAGCGAGGAGGTGGCAGAGGCTCGTCGGCGTCGTGTCATCTGCAGGGAAAGAGAAGAAGACGACGCCCCTCTCCTTGTTTCGTGCCAGAGACTAAGAGGTAAATGACCTGGGCTGTTTGGTTCGCGGGCTGGGCTACTCCTGGGCCATGGCTTTGGGCTGCTGCGGCTGTCCAGCAAGGTAAGGCCTGGCAAGGTAAGCTCTCTCCTTTTCTATTTCTGTTTTAAATTTTCTGGTTTGAATTCAAATTTGATTTCTGCTATGTTTTGCAGGTTCTAAATTATTTGAACAGTAGTATAATTTGATAATGATGCTTACTGCATTATGTTGTTGTTTAAATAAACATTTAGTATTTGATTAAATTTGTGTTCTTTGGAGGCACAAGTTAGAAATGCAAATAGATATGAATTTTAGGATTCAATTCAATTACTTTAAATTCAGGAATCAATTCTGTTTTAAAGGATCTGAAATTGAGAACATGTGAAGGTGAACATATTCTATTGTGCTAGTGTTTATTCATAGTGATTACTCACATATAATTTAATTATAACTAGAGTTTGAACAAATGGAAAAAAGGTATGGAATTGGTGTATGATTTTATGTGGAGATTTGTTTCTAAGGGTTTAACAAAATGGTTGGATCAACTCTATATTCACTACTCTTGCTTAACAAACTCTTGTTTGAACTATTTAAAATGAATCCTAAACTCATCAGGGTTAACTCTCTTGCTGAGGTGGTGCTATTTTATAAATACTATTAATTTGGTTCACTTAGGGAAAGTGTTTGGATAACAAAGTAGAATAGGGTGTTGGTTTCATTCTACTCACCAAATGGCATTTAGTCCTTAGGTATATATGGCTTGGTTGATACTTGTGATCTATGATACACAAGTTAGGACATAATATTTTATGTAGATTGGTTCCACATGACAAGGTTTATGGTTTTGGAAATACTTCACTATTTGAAGTATTAAATAGGCATGAGGCATGGCAGGGCTCTACTTATGATCCAAAGTGATACTTAGATTAAAATTCAAATATGGCCTAGGGTTTTAGTTATGATCACCAATGTGACACACAATTAGGATTAAGATATGGTACAAGCTTTGATCATGTTTTAGTGACTAGGGTTATCCTCCTCACTTAGGTAGAATTATGGTATCAAGGCAATGCTAGGTTTGTCTCAAATGTTTGGATAGACAAGGTTTAAATACCATATCAATACTACACAAGGCATGAGTTTTGGCCTGGATTAACTACTATTGATATATTTATCATTTCATGTGAAGAATGAGATCTATGGATCAAACATATAGGTTTAACTTATCATCTCAATTTATAAGGCAAGATCATGCATTAGACATGATCAACTTATTCCTCACTAATGTCTCTTCTTTAATACCTCTCTCAATTCATTCACTTAGGTTCTTAGGGTTTATGATCATCACCCAATTTATTATGATCAAAGTATTGGCCTCATAACAATTCATTAGTGAATTATGGTTCTCTCTCCCAGATCAAGTATAAGTCCATATACTTGAGTATACCTCTTTAGGTTGAGCTCTTCTGAATAGGTAGGGTTCCTCTAGGGTTTATGATCATTACCAAGTTGTAATGATCACAACACTTGCCTCTCTATAATTACTAGAAGAATAGGTTCTTACTTACCATCAAGTGTGAGCTAGGTCAAGTAGGGTTTAACACTTGACTTATATTTCTTTATAGCATTGATTAGTATTAACAAGTACCTCAATTGGATAAGGTTTAAATAGTAATCTAGGTTCTATACAATGGATAGAATAAGCATATGAATGATTCTCTCCTTTCTCTAGGTTTAATGGTATGAGTTGGGAAACAAGGTTGGAATGGTAAAAGTTAATGAAGAATGAACATGACTGTCCTTGGCTTGGGTTCAAGCATTGTGGTTGAAAAGATATACCATGTGACTCATGGTAGGAACATTTATTTAGTAGAAAACATTGAAAGGATATGTAAAGAATAGTTTCTTAATTAATTGAGTTCTTTGATTCATAGTTGAATAATTATTCATGTGTTGTTGTAAGGAATGGCATGTTGAGATCCTTTATAAGATCTTGTAATTGATCCTTACTTAAGGTGTTGTTTGTTGTAAAACTAATTCTATTTGATCTAGCCCATAGATCAAATCATCTCTACCCAAAACAAGGTTTTAGCAAAGGTCACAGTGAAGTTTATAGCGCTTGACTTGATGATCTACTTCAATTCCAGCAAGTCAAGTGAAACTTCAGTTACTATGGTAAGTTTTATTTGAAAGCGCGAAAATTCCCCGGATTTTCTTTGCATGAATGCAATGCACACTTTGGTGTTCTCTCATTTTATTGCCTCTAAACCTGGGATATTACAGCCTCTCCCCCTTAAACTGAACTTCGTCCCGAAGTTCGAACGCTCTCATGTTTCGGAACGTGGAACTGACTTGAACAGATCACCATCCTTCAAACTCCATAGTGATCTCACTAGATATAATTGAATATATCCCTTGTCCAGATCCTTCCTGAAGTCTTCTGATGTCTGGCACTGATACTTTCTTTAATTCTATGATTTCTTCCAATATTCTAAGCTTATAGTCTTGCTATCCAAAGATTCCTTGGATTAGAACATCTTATGGTGCTAATGAACGGTACTAATGGTTGTGGTGACTTTTTCCTATTTGGGTACTCAAAGCTTGGTTCTACCTGCTTCGGTAATCCAGCTGCGGTGCCCAAACCTTAAGTCTAATGGATTTGTTTAAAGTAAGGTATTGTTTTCCCTTACTACCATAACGAAAGTAATGGTACTTAGTAAGGTATTTAAAATAGGCATGGTCCTGGTTGTTTAGTCCTACGAATGGATTAGACTCATTTAGTCCATCCAATCATGGCTTCTAGTTTATACTAGTTATCTTCCTTTTGGTTTCTTTAGGTTCCATGAAAGGTATCTTTCTAATAATCATCAGTTTTGGCATGGTCAAACCCCTCATTCTTTTGTTTTCTTAGGCTTTGATTGTCCTCCGATAACTTCTTCCTCCAACTTCATTATCTAAGACTTACTTAAGTTCTCTTGGTTTCGAGTAATTACAATTACCCACTCAAGTTAAGGTCTAACCCTTACTTCTTCGAGATATGAACCTCGGCTTCTGGTCTGACAACCTCCTGAGAGTACTTTTATATGGGTACTTCCCAACAACCTTATAAAAATAAGATCGGACTTCCTTCCAGTTCAGACCTTTTTCTCCATCTATCACACTACCAATAATATCTTAATACTTCTCCTCCAGCCTTCCTCTCCCCTTGGAGTTTACTAATGATCTTCAAACTTCCTTTCTTCTAATCATTAAACTCAAAGGTTAGAAAATTAGTCTTGGTCTAGCTTATAGTTTGTACTTTTCTAGAGTCCCACGAAGAATTCTTTGCGGTGTATCCACACAATTGTGGGTATCCGATGTGAATCTTCCAACTAAATGGTTACTAGTTACGGAATACCAGCTGTGGAATCCCTCTTTCCTTTAGAGTGAAAGAACGATCAAGCTGTGGACTATTTGTTACCAGCTGCAGACTATCTAACACGAGATGTGGTTTACTTGATATCAGCTGTGGGCTATCTGGTACCAGCTACAGACTATCTAGCACCAGATGTTGCTTATTGGATACCAGCTGTGGCTATATATAGTTCTAGTCAACATCTACCTACCAGCTGTGGCTACTTTTATAGTTTTAGTTAAGATTTACCTCACTTCACATACTTTCTCTTCATAATTATCCTATATCAGCTGCGGACTTATTATATCAGCTGCGACTTCACTTGTCTATTTCCTTCTTCTAGGGTTTGTTTTGCAAGATAACCACTTGTTGACACTATGAAGACAGAATCGTAAGTGACTCTACTTGCAATCCCTTCTTCCATAATGAATATGGCTCCACTTCTACTTCTCCATATTCACTATTTTTCTCACTTTCATGGTACTTCCATGTTGAAGTACTCCTTGATTAAGGATAGAAATGAGTTTGATTGGTCCTTCCTTTAGAGTATTGTGGTTGCTTCCCACAATTTGACTTCTTTCTTTAAGTGAACCTTCATCTTGTCTTCAAAATCTTCAGAATTCGTCACTTCCTCACACGAATACCTTTACCCCTAGACCTATGACATCAAGTAAGAGCTTGATATTGCAACATGCATTTGCATATCAAAGTCAAACTTCATGTATGGATCTAGTGAAACAATGAAAATCCAATAAAATACAGCTTTGTGCTTATAATACACATCCTTATATGCCTGAATATAATAGTTGGGTAAGACATCCCTAAACATCAGGTGTAGATGTGTAATATATAACACCACATAAGATAGGTTTAGGTTGTGATACTTAGCACGAATACGTGAATTTCTACTATTTGTCTCAACATTTATCTTAATTGCACATTTGCAATGAGATAAACTTGAAACACAATGGCCTGGGATAGTTGAAGTTAACCTAGTTTTCTTTGGAAGTACTAACAAAATAGTATACCATATATATGTGCTATTGAGGGCTACTTCCTATAATACAATTAGTTCTAACATGTCTACTCTAAACACATGATTGTTTAGAATATACCACCTATAACTCCAGGATTTCTCTATGTGATATGCTTTACATAAGCCTTTAAATTAAGGGCTATGGTTCTAACATACTTGGTACAGTTATTAGGATTTTAAGGCCTAAGCTTTCGAACTATTCCTTAAATCCTACTCCTCATCATACTTCCGTTAACTCACTTATGATGTTCTTCTCCCTCACATCATGATTCTCAAGTGAATCATATATGATTACCAACTTTACCATGAAAAGTAGACTTAAATACTCCTATCACTCTTCCTTACCTCCTATGATTGACTCATCATAGACATATACTACCTTATATATCTTATCTCCTTTACTTAACATCAGTCATTTGACAATTTAAATGACTCTTACTTAACCATACTTGTATTGGTATACTTCTTCCAATAGGATATCTTCCTTATGGTTGTATCCTCTCTTTGGACTACCATGTGTTGTATACCAACTGTGGTCTACTACCACCCTTTATCTTAAACTTCAATGGTGTTCTAATTACTTGGAATGAAGCCAAATAACTAACTAACTTTACTTAAGAAAGATAGATAAGAAAGATTGACTCAAGTGTGTCAGGATTATTCTCAAGTGAATACCCATCTTAAGTCAAAAGAATGGTTAGTTTAACATAGTTGACTTAGCATAGTTGTCTTAGCATAGTTGACTTAGCTAAGATACCTCCTATAGACTCTACCAAACCTATAGGTCTCCTTTAAAGGGTTTTAATCCTAGGGTCAAAGCATTTGCTCTGATACCAGCTGTGATGACCTAGTGTACCACTGCATGGTGTAGTACACAAGTCGTTGACATAACACAAGTGAAACACCGTTCCACTCATATTACATCTCTCAGAGTGGTACAACAGAAACATATGCGAGTCCAAGGTATGTCTATAGAAGGATACACGAACTGTTTACATAAGATCAACACAACCTCCTACTTTACAGCGAGGTAAAACTTCAAATAAAGCTCCAGAAGAACGACTCGTAGTCTACCTTATTGCTAACTCAAGTTTAAGAGCTAATTGGCTTGCTATAGAAATCTAGCTACTTAGGTGCTATGATTAGGGAAAGGTTCCCTTTTATTACTAGTCTAGGTTTCCATTATAGCTGATACAGAAGTTGACTCCATTGACTTCTTTGATCGGATTCTTCATCTTGTTGCAGTTGACTCCTTTGTCTTCGAGTTCCACGGTAGTTTCTCCTTCGGTGCCTTGATCTAAGAAGGGGGTTCAAATGGGATAGAATGAGTACGAGCGTACTCAGCAAGTTCATATTAGGAAATAGGTGTATCATGCACTAGCTACAGCCATAGACGAGAAAGTCATAGGCCAATGCAAGTTTTCATAAACATTTCTTCAAAAGGTTTATTTTATTCAGAAAACTATGCCCGTCAGTCTTCACAGGTTGAACAGAACTTCGTGGAGTTCCTTTCCTGCCGCGTTCGCAGTTCCCTTCCCGGAACAGGGAGTGACAGTCACAATTCTTGATACCCTCTGCAGAGGTGCGTTACTTTACCCCATAAGAGAACTTATCCTTGTTGCCGGCCGAGAATATGTCCTCGTCCACAATTCCTTTGGTGTGAGGCCCAGTATAAGAACCAGCCAATCACTGCCTTCTCCGCGACCCTCCAAACCCACCCTTTTGTCCACCCGTACACCCCCGGTAGACTTCTCCCGATAATACGGCTTTACCCACGGTGTACGTCAGACAATCCATCATAGACCGTAGAGCTCAACATCACACACGGATGGGGATTTAAAAGGCTATCCCAACCTACGGCAGTGCCTCCAACACCCCGCAGCTCTACCAGTCCGTTGGCGTGCAGAAGGGAAAAGATACAGCTGACTTCCCCAAAGCCATTGTAGATCTTATGGATAACGCGATATGTACGGCGCTAGAATCACTGGACGGCATTGGTACTTAGTCCTAGATGAGTAGTACCCATGCAATGGAACCTCCACCATATCAACACATACCATGGTTCCATTGCCCACCACATAGTCATATTCATAATTGTAAAATAATACTTTGCTTTTCAATGCATGAGTGATAAGTATAGTACTTTGCATATAGTTTGATACAAATAATCCAATGACATGAGCAAGCGATGAACTTGCCTTTCTTGACTGCAAGATTATGCAGGCAAAAGCTTCGATACGTGATAACTCCAAATGCTGAAATACCATCATCGTCCGGTAAGGACAATGTTTAAAGAACTGGCAAAGATGCTATAATGCATAGTATGAGATGCAATCGTTCCGAGCGTAATCTAACCTCGATGATTTAAGTTTGATGAGTTGTAAAGATTTCTTTAGGTTGTGTTGCACCTTTAGAATGGTTCTCAAACAAGGTTCTTGTTAGGGTTTGGTTATATTAGCATCATAACCAAGTGATATAAGACATCATAACAATCATACATATAAAGAATAGTAGTGGAATAATATGTGAAGAACAGTTGTCAATTTTAAGTTCTACAGGACATGGTTTGATGATTACTTATATTATACTTCAAAAGAATAACTTTTGAAGAACATGTTGTTTAAGAAATAAGAAGTATTTCAAATAAGAACTATGGCTTCTATTGTTTGATTGACATTTGTACTTCAAAAGAATAACTTTTGAAGAACAGGTTAAATAAGAATATGAACTACTATATATAGGAGATATGTAACTCTAGGGTTTTACTATTGGGTTCATTTAGTTTCACTAATAAGAACTAGTTGGTTCTTCACTTGGAATGGGTTTCTATATAGCAAGTATTGGTAGGGTTGTTACCATGGTTTCCCATATACATCATATCAAAGGATGGTTATTAAGATGGTCCCATAGGTTTTCTATTAGGTTTACTATGGCTTCGTATTGGCTTTACTAAATAATCTCTAATGGTTTCTAAGCTAAGTGGCTTATCATTTCCTAAGTAGGGTTTAGTTGAATAGGAGCATGTGTTGTGAATTGCTACCCAAGGTTGATAACAGGGTTCATCATTAGGGTTCTACTATGGTTTGATGGTTGAGGTTGATCTTAATGGTATGATATATAGGAGTGGTGATCAATGGTACTAATCCAATTAACAAGTTAGGGTTTATCCCTAAGTGATACTAATTGGTTATACCAAGTTTATTCAAAAACAAAGACATGGAATGATGACTCATGTGAATTGGTTCTATGTTGGTGGATCATGACTTGTATTTGTTGGTCACATAATAAGGTTCTCTATGTAAGGTGAAATTCACATGATCACATGTGATAAGCAACTAGGGTTTTAGGGTTTAACATTTTGACATGATCACATAAAATAATGGGATCCAGATTCTAACTTATAATAAAACTAGGGTTTCTAAATTATGATCCAATTCTTAAAGTAATACTTGGAATTAGAATTAATGTGATTAAGTACTTGAAATGAAGTTATTAATAATTTTAACATGCTATTAATTTTTAGAGGGTTTAAGAATTAAAATAATTACTAGTTAGGGTTTAATTAGAAATCAGGGTTTCCTAATTATTGTTAGGTTTTAAAATAATGAGTTGTTAACTAAAGATGTTTAAGTAAATAAGTTTTGAATTACCAAAATAATATTGGCTTATAATATTTTCTTGAGTTATTATTATTTACAGAAAATAGAAAATAGTAATATGCAATTTAGGGTTTATGAATTACCACTAATATTTAAGTTAATGTAAATATGATAAAGAAAATTAATCTTAATATTTTACTTAGTTACTGAATAGTTAAAATTTAATTTTGAAACTTCACTAATTATTGAATTCAAATTGTATTTTAAATAAGGCATAATTAATAAATAAAAAAATAAGTGAATTTTTATTTTGTCACACATTTTTTTTATATTTTATTTGAATAGAGTTTATTTTTGTGAGCATTTTGATGTATTATTTATAATTTTCTGAGTTGAAATGAATTTTGTATGATTTTACAAAGTTTCAGTGATTTTCTGGAATTTGAAATTAAACCTAATTACTAAACATACCCGTTCACTTATACCCGCAGAGACTGACTGGTGAGACCAAGGCACACGTCGACTGCCACGTTGGCGTGGACCAAGTCAAAAGACTAGGAGACACACCGGCCACACCACCTCGCCGGTCAATGACCGCCGGTGGTCAGCGCACGACGGCGCCGCCGTTTTAGTGCCTCCCCGGACGGACTACTGGGTGTTTTCGACTCCTCTCGATCTACTGAATACGATGGTGTAGTCGCACAACCCCTAGGATCACCAGAACGACGACCGCGGCCAGGTGCGGCGGCAGTGAACTCCGGCGCACTATGAATCCGAGCTATGGGGCACGCGAGGATGAGCTAATGAGTTCCAGAGGTGCGTATTCTCACCCAGATCTTGAAGGTGTGCTCGATGGAGACGATTGGTGACCGTGGTGAGCAGTATCTCGCGGATCCCAGCGATTTGCTACGGAAGGGAAACTTGAAATTCTCTTCACTCCCTGGATGCTAACTTCCTTCTGGAGGTTCTATGTGTTGTGACGCTGCTCCTCGACTCCCTACCGAGCGCCAGGGTGTTCCCAATCGACGGCGTGGTGTGGGTCGCCGGCGACAGGAGGTGATGGTGTATGGAAGATAGAGAGAGTTTGAGAGAGAATGATGAGCTGCTTCGGGTAGCTAGGGTTCTGGATATCCTCCTGGTGACTTTATAGCCCAAGCAGCGCACTGGTCGACGGCAATTTCTCGCCGACGACCGGGATGCTGTGGAGGCGATGCTAGGTTTTCGGCACTAATCTCTGTGTATTCGGATAGGCTCGGACGCGGTTGAGCTCCAGAGTAGCTTTGGTTCCAAGTTGGCGTCTGATACGTCTCCGACGTATCGATAATTTCTTATGTTCCATGCCACATTATTGATGATATCTACATGTTTTATGCATACTTTATGTCATATTTATGCATTTTCTGGCACTAACCTATTAACGAGATGCCGAAGAGCCAGTTGCTGTTTTCTGCTGTTTTTGGTTTCAGAAATCCTAGTAAGGAAATATTCTCGGAATTGGACGAAATCAACGCCCAGGGGCCTATTTTCACACGAAGCTTCCAGAAGACTGAAGGGAATACGAAGTGGGGCCACGGGGCGCCGCCACACTAGGGCGGCGCGGCCCAAGGGGGGCCCGCGCGGCCCTAGCGTGTGGGGGCCCCGTGATGCCTCCTGACATGCCCTTCCGCCTACATATAGTCTTCGTCGCGAACCCCCCAGTACCGAGAGCCACGATACGGAAAACCTTCCAGAGACGCCGCCGCCGCCAATCCCATCTCGGGGGATTCAGGAGATCGCCTCTGGCACCCTGCCGGAGAGGGGAATCATCTCCCGGAGGACTCTTCACCGCCATGGTCCCCTCCGGAGTGATGAGTGAGTAGTTCACCCCTGGACTATGGGTCCATAGCAGTAGCTAGATGGTTGTCTTCTCCTCATTACGCTTCATTGTCGGGTCTTGTGAGCTGCCTAACATGATCAAGATCATCTATCTGTAATGCTATATGTTGTGTTTGTTGGGATCCGATGGATAGAGAATACTATGTTATGTTGATTATCAATCTATTATCTATGTGTTGTTTATGATCTTGCATGCTCTCCGTTATTAGTAGAGGCTCTGGCCAAGTTTTTACTCTTAACTCCAAGAGGGAGTATTTATGCTCGATAGTGGGTTCATGCCTCCATTAAATCTGGGATAGTGACAGAAAGTTCTAAGGTTGTGGATGTGATGTTGCCACTAGGGATAAAACATCGATGCTATGCCCGAGGATGTAGTTATTGATTACATTACGCACCATACTTAATGCAATTGTCTGTTGTTTGCAACTTAATACTAGAAGGGGTTCGGATGATAACCTGAAGGTGGACTTTTTAGGCATAGATGCATGCTGGATAGCGGTCTATGTACTTTGTCGTAATGCCCAATTAAATCTCACAATACTCATCATATCATGTATGTGCATGGTCATGCCCTCTGCATTTGTCAATTGCCCAACTGTAATTTGTTCGCCCAACATGCTTATTCTTATGGGAGAGACACCACTAGTGAACTGTGGACCCCGGTCCATTCTTAACATCGAATACAATCTACTGCAATACTCGTTCAACTGTTTTCTGCAAACAATCATCATCCACACTATACATCTAATCCTTTGTTACAGCAAGCCGGTGAGATTGACAACCTCACTGTTTCGTTGGGGCAAAGTACTTTGGTTGTGTTGTGCAGGTTCCACGTTGGCGCCGGAATCCCTGGTGTTGCGCCGCACTACATCTCGCCGCCATCAACCTTCAACGTGCTTCTTGGCTCCTACTGGTTCGATAAACCTTGGTTTCTTACTTAGGGAAAACTTGTTGATGTACGCATCACACCTTCCTCTTGGGGTTCCCAACGGACGCGTGCTGTACGCGTATCAGCGTCCGGCGGCGTCCTTATCTGCAGCGAGGAGGTGGCAGAGGCTCATCGGCGCAGTGTCGTCTGCAGGGAAAGAGAAGAAGACGATGCCCCTCTCCTTGTTTTGTGCCAGCGACGAAGAGGTAAATGACCCGGGCTGTTTGGTTCGTGGGCTGGGCTACTCCTGGGCCATGGCTTTGGGCTGTTGCGGCTGTCCAGCAAGGTAAGGCCTGGCAAGGTAAGCTCTCTCCTTTTCTATTTCTGTTTTATTTTCTGTTTTAAATTTTCTGGTTTGAATTCAAATTTTATTTCTGCTACGTTTTGCAGGTTCTAAATTATTTGAACAATAGTATAATTTGATAATGATGCTTACTGCATTATGTTGTTGTTTAAATAAACATTTAGTATTGGATTAAATTTGTGTTGTTCGGAGGCACAAGTTAGAAATGCAAATAGATATGAATTTTAGGATTCAATTCAATTACTTTAAATTTAGGAATCAATTCTGTTTTAAAGGATCTGAAATTGAGAACATGTGAAGGTGAACATATTCTATTGTGCTAGTGTTTATTCATAGTGATTACTCACATATAATTTAATTATAACTAGAGTTTGAACAAATGGAAAAAAGGTATGGAATTGGTGTATGATTTTATGTGGAGATTTGTTTCTAAGGGTTTAACAAAATGGTTGGATCAACTCTATATTCACTACTCTTGCCTAACAAACTCTTGTTTGAACTATTTAAAATGAATCCTAAACTCATCAGGGTTAACTCTCTTGCTGAGGTGGTGCTATTTTATAAATACTATTAATTTGGTTCACTTAGGCAAAGTGTTTGGATAACAAAGTAGAATAGGGTGTTGGTTTCATTCTACTCACCAAATGGCATTTAGTCCTTAGGTATATATGGCTTTGTTGATACTTGTGATCTATGATACACAAGTTAGGACATAATATTTTATGTAGATTGGTTCCACATGACAAGGTTTATGGTTTTGGAAATACTTCACTATTTGAAGTATTAAATAGGCATGAGGCATGGCAGGGCTCTACTTATGATCCAAAGTGATACTTAGATTAAAATTCAAATATGGCCTAGGGTTTTAGTTGTGATCACCAATGTGATACACAACTAGGATTAAGATATGGTACAAGCTTTGATCATGTTTTAGTGACTAGGGTTATCCTCCTCACTTAGGTAGAATTATGGTATCAAGGCAATGCTAGGTTTGTCTCAAATGTTTGGATAGACAAGGTTTAAATACCATATCAATACTACACAAGGCATGAGTATTGGCCTGGATTAACTACTATTGATATATTTATCATTTCATGTGAAGAATGAGATCTATGGATCAAACATATAGGTTTAACTTATCATCTCAATTTATAAGGCAAGATCATGCATTAGACATGATCAACTTATTCCTCACTAATGTCTCTTCTTTAGTAACTCTCTCAATTCATTCACTTAGGTTCTTAGGGTTTATGATCATCACCCAATTTGTAATGATCAAAGTATTGGCCTCATAACAATTCATTAGTGAATTATGGTTCTCTCTCCCAGATCAAGTATAAGTCCATATACTTGAGTATACCTCTTTAGGTTGAGCTCTTCTGGATAGGTAGGGTTCCTCTAGGGTTTATGATCATTACCAAGTTGTAATGATCACAACACTTGCCTCTCTATAATTACTAGAAGAATAGGTTCTTACTTACCATCAAGTGTGAGCTTGGTCAAGTAGGGTTTAACACTTGACTTATATTTCTTTATAGCATTGATTAGTATTAACAAGTACCTCAATTGGATAAGGTTTAAATAGTAATCTAGGTTCTATACAATGGATAGAATAAGCATATGAATGATTCTCTCCTTTCTCCAGGTTTAATGGTATGAGCTGGGAAACAAGGTTGGAATGGTCAAAGTTAATTAAGAATGAACATGATTGTCCTTGGCTTGGGTTCAAGCATTGTGGTTGAAAAGATATACCATGTGACTCATGGTAGGAACATTTATTTAGTAGAAAACATTGAAAGAATAAGTAAAGAATAGTTTCTTAATTAATTGAGTTCTTTGATTCATAGTTGAATAATTATTCATGTGTTGTTGTAAGGAATGGCATGTTGAGATCCTTTATAAGATCTTGTAATTGATCCTTACTTAAGGTGTTGTTTGTTGTAAAACTAATTCTATTTGATCTAGCCCATAGATCAAATCATCTCTACCCAAAACAAGGTTTTAGCAAAGGTCACAGTGAAGTTTATAGCGCTTGACTTGATGATCTACTTCAATTCCAGCAAGTCAAGTGAAACTTCAGTTACTGTGGTAAGTTTTATTTGAAAGCACGAAAATTCCCCGGATTTTCTTTGCATGAATGCAATGCACACTTTGGTGTTCTCTCATTTTATTGCCTCTAAACCTGGGATATTACACCCCCTCTCCTTATATAGGGGAAAGGGTGGCTTACAGGGGAAGAAACCCTAGAAACCCTAATGGGATCTTTCACTAGAGAAACTACTTTACAAAGCTACTTTAGCTACCGGGGATGCCGGTATGTCTTTAATCAGGAGCTGTGACATCCTCCGGCACCTTTTACGTCATCCTTCGCCTTTGGCGTCATGGCTTCGATTAAAGCTGAAGTGCTTCGCTCATCTTTGTCTTCTAGCTCTGGAGAGCATCTTTGACCAGTCTTGCCGACGTGCTACAGTGTAGCCTGTACCGGTACTCCGGTACCTCCGTAGCCGGTTCCGGTATCCCCCTCCTGGGATACCGGTATGATTCACTGAACCAACCTTTGCCATCCGGAATAACCTTTAAACTGGTACCTTGATGGCTCAAACCATCCGGTTTGGCATGCCTTTGGCATACCGGGGGTCATCCCCCCAACATTAGTCCCCGAAGCTGGTATAGTCCGGTGGATCCTATCCAACGGACCATGCCAGGTTCTCTTTACTCAAGGTACCGGTTTAATCCTTCCGGCATCCGGATCAATCCTCTCCGGCGTCTTTGCCGAACTTATGTCATTCTACCGATCTTTTCCGGTATCTTTGTCATTAAACCTCTCCTCGACGAAGTCGAGAATATCTAGGGTACAGCGCCTGTCAGTGACATGCGCATTGTGCCTGGTGCGACAGTGTCAGGGTTCACTTCCCTTCGACTTCTGCGCTTACATTTATGGCGTCGCACCGGATCCGCGCTGCCATTCCAGATCCGTGTGGCCTCCCTGTGTCTTCTTATTTTTGGCGCGTGTATCTTTGCGCCACGTGGCGGCCCACGAAACGAACAGTCGTGGCCCAGTGGTTGCTAGCCCACTATCTCACCCTCCTATTTAAGAGCGAGGCAGTTCCTTCTTCCTCTCTTCCCCGCATTCACTTCTTCTCACGCGCCCAGAGCTCTTTGCCTCTTGCGCTCCCGTCGCCGCCGCTCGCTGCCAGTGCAATGCTCCCCGACGAGCTTCCGCCGCTTCTTCCGCAGCGCTGAGGATCTCCCCCGTGCAGAGAGCCTTCGCCGTGTTTCCGCCGCCACTGCACCGGGCGTCCCTCGGCAAGCTCCGCTCTTCCTCATCGCCGGTCATCGTCGGCGACCGCGAGCTCGCAGCGTCTCCGGTGACTTTCGTCCTCAGCATCTTCCGCCGCCTCAGGTTAGCCTCAATGCCTGCTTGCCCTTTTCCCTTTTGCTTCTTAGTTCTTTGGCCGGTAGCATATTTACCCTTCCCTTTCTTCTGCTTTTTCTCTTACTCGTAGATCTTCGCGCGGGGCTAGATCTTGGGAAACCTGTTTCTAGTTAGATCTTGGAACCCTTCCGGAAAATGTCTACCGAGGAGTACCTCATTGATTCCTCTTCCAGTAGCCATCATACCGTGATCCCCACATCCTCTTCCGGAGAAATCTCGGTCGAAAGGACCTCTGACGGGCTCGAGGCAGATCTTGCCCAGAGCGAAGCTGGTACCGGTAGCTCAGCTCATGCTACCGGTAACCAAGGAGAAGCCGGCAGCTCCAGCCAGGGCGCCGGAGTAGATCTGGACTCCTACACGCGAGGGGCCTGGATGGGCTCCGATTTGACCCAGGCGGAAATAGACTGACTCTACCGCTCCCGGAGGATACCGGAAGAGGTTTTGTGCCGCATCCCCGGTAAGGAGCGCCAGCTCGAGCCTCAACCGGGTGAGCACGTGGTCTTCGCCGCTCATTTTGAGCGCGGCTTTGGCCTTCCAGCGTCGGATTTCTTCCGGCGCTTCCTCAACTTCTACGAGCTACAGCCCCACCATCTCCCGGGCAACTCGATCTTTTTCCTTTCTGCCTTCACCACCTTCATGGAGGGATACACCGGTATCACTCCTTCTGTTGACAATTTCTCTTTCTTTTACTATCCTCGGAAGAATTCTATCCAGGATAGGAAACTTCCTCAGCCCAAACCTTTTGTTCGGTGTGGGGGTTGCATCTTGTCTCCCCGCCCCGGGAGCAACTTCTACAAACTCTCCGGCCTGGACTCAGTCCGGACCTGGCAGAGGACCTTTTTCTATGTCCGGAATGGCGGTCCGGAAGATTTCATCAATCTCCCGGCATATGTTCCCGGGCCGCCCTCCATGAAGAACTGGCTCCACTACCCCAAGGACGACAAGGAGTCCCTCCGGATAGCCGGCTTCATCGACACCAACAAGGAGGATACCAACCTCTGCGCGGAGGATCTGGTCCACGCTTTTCTCGCGCGCCGGGTGCTGCCCCTTCAGCGGCGCGCCCAAAAGATCAGCGAAATACCAATGGACCCGACAAGGATTACAACCCACCAGCTGAGCCCCACTGACTTGGTCCTTAAGGCCAAACAGATTTGCCAAAACCCGCTGAGCTCCAGCGGGAAGTACGGGCTAGCCCCCTACAGCCGCCGCAACTCTCCTCCGTGGCGAGTAAGACCTCGGGATCTTCGGGATGCTTTTATCGGTATAACCACGAGTATTTTGCTCTAACATGTTCTTTTTGTGTTTCAGAACTTCCGCCGGATCCGCCAGGAGCAGCCGACATCTTACACACCCGACCGGATCTTCCGGGACGACTGCGACGCTGACCCCTACGTTAAGGGAAAGCATAAGATGGGCCCGACGCACACCAAGCTCCCTGGTAAACCTCCAATTCCTCTTCCGGTAGACGACTCCGGTTCCGATGATGAGGTCACTATACTTGAGGTATTTTGTTCTTTCGCTTTCTCATCTATCGCTTTCTGTTGACGCTCCCTTAGCCAGCGCCAACCCACAGGTTTTGGAGCGCGCCACCCCGCTTCAGGCCGAAGTTGGGGCAGAGTTTCTTGAGAAACTCGCCTCCCAGGGCCGCAAGAACAAGGCGCCCACGCCCGAGGCCGGTTCCAGCAGCGCTCCTCCCGCCAAACGCTCCCGGAAGGAGATTGGCGGGAAGGTCACCTCGAAGCGCTACCGGAGCTGGGAGATGCCGGTCACTTCCGGGTAAGTTTCCGTTTCCACTTTCTTTTGTTTCCTGATTCTCTTTTTTTTCGGTTGCTTCTTTTGAACTTCCTTTTTCCACCTTTTCAGGCCCGCTCTCAAGATCTCCAAGAGCGCCTCTGGCATGAGGCCGCAGACCTCAGAGGACGCCACCAAGACCTCGACTCCTCCTCAACCAAGCCCGGTACCATCTGGTGCCGGCAACCCTTCTGCCTCCCCTCTGGGAGGCAACACAAGTACGGGGCGCGCGGCCCCTAAATCTTCAGACCACCGCGCGGAGGAGGATTTTGCCTCCCCTCCTGAAGCCCAAGACACCGGCGCCGGCACCGAAGATGCCGGGCAGGCGGAACCTCAAGTTCCTCCTGTCCAGAAAAAGAAGAAGAAGAATACTCCTGCTTCCTCCCCCTCCAAGGCTATGCCGGATTCTTCCGAGCCGGCAAGCTCTGCTCCGGCAAAGGATGCTCCTGGAGCTCCCGCGCCCACCAAAACTGCGTCAACACCTCCTCCGGCAACCTCAGCCGGCAAGCCGGCTTCCGCCAAGCCTACACCGCCAGAGGGCGGCAAGCTCACCGCCCAGCAACTTGCTGCGGTGGTGACCGCGGCCACTGCACCTTCTTCCGGCTCGCAGACGCTAGTTCTGCACGCCGGCCACACCGCCGTTGTTGCCGGTGAAATGGCCTCTGCCCAGGTAGGCCGGATCACCGAGTTCCAGCGCCGAGGAGCTGACTTGGGCCATCTGCTTGATTACGCTGAAAAGTGGAATCAGGCAGATCTGACGCCGGCGACGCGCGGCCTCGGCAAGGACAAGCTGCCGGTGGTTGATCCCTCTGGCCCTCGCAGCACCGGGCAACATTTTGGCCGGCTGCAGTGAGCGGCCAAGGAGTTCGACAACGCGTGGCACAATGCCAGCGCCAACGTGTCGGTAAGTTGCACAAAACTTCCAAGCTCTTTACATCCTTGCCGGTTTTCTTTCCAAACTTTCAAGATTATATATATCCTCCGAGTCCCCGAGTTTCGGGTTGAGAGCACAGCTCTCAGCACAAAACTTTATTAAAAACACAAAAAACCGGCATAGCCACTCCCCGAGTTTCGGGTTGAGAGTGCAGGTCTTAGCGCGAAACTTTGTTAGAAACACAAAAAACCGGCATAGCCAGTCCCCGAGTTTCGTGTTTAGGGCGCAGCTCTTAGCGCGAAACTTTTTTCTCCTTGCCGGCATCTTTTGACCGAACGCTTTTTATCTTTGAACAGAGCACACTGGACACCCGGAAACAGCTCTTTGAGGAGCTGCTGTGGGAGCACCGGGAGTTGTCTGAGGCCCACAACAAGTGTCGAGGTTAGCTTTCAGCACCCCGGCTTCTCTTTACTGGTTGCTTTTCCTTTCCAGCACTTATTAACTTTTTTGCATTTCAGCTCTTCCGGAAGCCTCCTTCGAGGATCTCTCCGCCCAGCTCGCCGCGCTCAAAGGTACCATCTCTTCTTTTCACTTGTTTTGCATCTTTTATCATACCGGACTTCCCTTTGTTAACATGACTCTTCCGGGTTTCAGCTGAGAAGGAGCAGCTCATCGCCGCACAACGCGAAGTGAAGGATCAGGTCATGCAGGCTGAGCTCCGGCATGCGCGGGAGCTCAAGGAGGCCAAAGCCTCAGCGGAGGCCAAGCTGGATGAATCCTTGAAGCAGTACACGAACTCCACTGCTGTGCTGCGGGCGGAGCTGGAGGAGGAGACCGTGACGCGGAAGGCTGCGCAGGACCGGATTGCCCTGCTCACCACCGATCAAACCGAATATGATCGGCTGGTGATGCAGATCGACGCCCTCGCCTGCAGTAAGCGATTCTTCCTTTCTATCTCTTGCTTAGAAACTTTAAGTTGATACCGGTACGTTCTTACACCGGTTGCATTTTTCTCTCTTCTTCCTTTGTAGGGATCTTCCCGGATTCCCAGACGCATGCGGTTGCGAAGGTTACAGAGCACAGGGCTAAGCATGCTATGCCTAATCCGGATGCGCCCTAGGACGGCTACGACTATCTGGTCGCGCTCTCTGCCCGGGTCCAGCACATGCGCTCCGTGGACCGGCATCTTGCTGATCTTCCGGACGTCGCCATCCAAATCTTTAAAGTGCTGTGGCCTGGGGAGCCGGTGCCTGCCAACGTTACGCTCACCACCGATCGCCTGAAGGACGCAGGCCGGCGGATCCGGGAGTGGAAGTGTTCGACGGCTTGTGCCGGAGCGGATGCAGCGCTGCGCATCGCCTGCTCCTGGTACGACGACCTGGATCTGGACGCCTTCCACAGCCTCCGTGGCGATATGCCCACCGACACGGATCCAGTTCACACCGCTAAGCGCCAGGACCGCGCCTACCGGATCGCAGAGTTCGCCCATGTGCGCACCTTCATCCCTCCTCCCCCCGACGTCAAGGATGCCATTTCCAACGACGAAGGAGAAGACATCGAGGATGAGGAGGACGAAGATGCCGAAGAAGATGCTGTTGTTCCGGAAGAAGGCGATGCTCCTCCGGAAGCTCCTGAGGCCGGCGCGCAGCCTCCTATTGCCTGAGTATCTCTCATCTTGCAAGCTTTGCCCCTGGTTGTCTTAAAAACTTAAGCTCGTTAAATTCTACCCCGGAATGCCGGGGTTTAATATGTAATATAAAACTTAGCATGTCTTTTGGTTGTGCTACAACTGTTATGTCGGTGTCTCTTTTACCGGTAACTTATTAAGTTAAGTTTTTATGCTATCTTAGCATTGTGCATATTGTTTGCTTTTTATCTTGCACTGTGAAGATTCCGGAATTGTTTCGGCATCCAATCCGATGCACACTTGGTTCTTTTGCTTTGCCTCTGCCTACCTCTCTGGGTTTTTTGGCGTATGAGTCACAAAGTTCTTTTGCCAAGCAAGCACTTTCTTGAACTTAGAAAGAATTTGAATTTTTTCAAAAAAACCCGGTATAACCGGGGTTAGTTAAACTTTTTCCGGATTGTTTGTTCCCATTCCTTCTTTTCGTGTTTCACGTGCTTAGTTCCTACCGGTTTATCTTGCTTGCCATGAAGCCGGTCTGCGGACAACAGCAAAGTCAAAGACTCCGGTAGGTTTAGCACGTTACTAAACCGGAAAGATAAAACGTTCACCAAGCAACCGGTAAACTGAAAAAATAGACACATTACATGCAATTTTCGGTAGAGGCAGTCCCCGAGATTCATTCGAGGTGCCGGCATCTTTTATTCATAGCACTTAAGGTACAAAAAAGAACTACCTTACAACAAAACTTTAGGAATAGAAAGGACGCAGTAGTGTTATGTTCCATGGGCGCTTAGTCTCCTCTCCTGACCTGTCCGCCTTTCCCTTCTTTGATTCCTGTGCATCGATTAAGTAGTAGGCATCATTGTGCAGAGCCTTGCTCACAATGAAAGGTCCTTCCCACGGAGGTGAGAGGTTGTGGCGTCCCTCAGTGCGCTGCACTAGGCGTAACACCAGATCTCCTTCCCGGAATACCCTCGGGTTAACCTTCCGGCTATGATAGCGTCTGAGGTTCTGCTGGTATATGGTTGTTCCTGCCAATGCCAGCTCTCTTGCTTCTTCTAGCAAGTCCACATCATTTTCTCGGGCCTCTTTTACCTCTTCTTCGGTATAGAGTTGAACCCTTGGTGAATCATGAATGATATCGGTTGGAATTACGGCTTCTGCTCCATAAACCATGAAGAATGGAGTGTATCCGGTAGACCGGTTTGGTGTTGTTCGTATGCTCCACAACACGGATGGTAGCTCGTCTATCCAACATCCTGGTGACCTTTCAAGCGGTTCGATCAGCCTTGGCTTGATACCGGAAAGCACTAGAGCATTTGTTCTTTCAACCTGGCCATTGCCTTGTGGGTGCGATACGGAGCATAAATCCAACCGGATATTGTTATCCTCACAAAATCTTTTGAACTCACCTTGAGCAAAGTTTGTGCCATTGTCAGTAATGATGCTATGCGGGTATCCATACCGCAAAATTACATCTTTTAGGAACTTGACCGTTGTATGCCCATCACACTTTGCAATAGGTTTTACTTCCAGCCACTTGGTTAACTTATCCACCATTACCAGGACATGAGTCATGTACGTTACCCTTGCGGTTTTGAATGGTCCAACCATGTCAAGGCACCAAACAACAAACGGCCAAGTTAATGGTATAGTCTTGAGACCGGAAGCTGGGGTATGGTTTTGCTTGGCGTACCGCTGGCACCCATTGCATTTTCTTACCAAATCCTCAACATTCTCCAGAGCCGTGGGCCAGTAGAACCCATGCCGGAACACCTCTGCCACCAGTGCCCTTGATGAAGCATGGTGCCCACATTCTCCTTGGTGAATTTCTAGCAACATTTCTTTTCCTTCTTCCGGCTCCACACACCTCTGGAGGACACCGGTAACACTTCTTTTGTACACCTCAGCATTGATGATAGTGTAGGCCTTGGACCTTCTTTGGATCCTCCTCGACTCGTTTTCTTCAACCGGCAAAGTGTCGTTGATCAGGAATTCCTTAATAGGTACAACCCAAGTTGGTGCTTCCCGAACCACAAACACCGGTACGTCTATCTCCATATTGTCCACCAGCATAGCTTCTTCCGGCTTAGATCCTGCAGTCCCCGGATTTACCGGAGTAGTCCCCCGGTTTCCCTCGTCAATGTCCATTGGCACAATGTGTGACTCCGGTACAAAAATTGACTCCGATTCCGGACTCGGTTTAATCGACGGTGTCCTTAAGTGAGCCAAAGCCACTCCATGAGGAATTTCCTGTCGGGAGGAGCCTAACTTGGAGAGAGTATCCGCAGCTTCATTTTCCGCACGCGGCACATGGTGAAACTCACAGCCTTCGAAGAAGCCGACAATCTTTTGCACATGAAACCGGTATGAGGCCATGTTGGCATCTTTTGCGTCCCAATCTCCGGAACACTGCTGCACCACAAGATCTGAATCACCATAGCAAATGATCCGGTGCGCACCGATTTCCTTTGCGACCTTGAGCCCATGGATCAGAGCCTCATACTCAGCAACATTGTTTGATGCTCTGAAGTGCACTTGTAAAACATACCGGAGATGATTGATACGTCTCCAACGTATCCATAATTTCTGATGTTCCATGCTTGTTTTATGACAATACTTACATATTTTGCTTGCACTTTATGATGATTTCATGCGTTTTCCGGAACTAACCTATTAACAAGATGCCACAGTGCCAGTTCCTGTTTTCTGCTGTTTTTGGTTCCAGAAAGGCTGTTCGGGCAATATTCTCGGAATTGGACGAAATCAACGCCAAACATCCTATTTTTCCCGGAAGCATCCAGAACACCGAAGAAGAGTCGGAGGAGAGCCAGGGGGCCACCAGAGGGGTGGGCCGCGCGGGCCACACCCTGGCCGCGCCCCCCTATGGGGAGGCCACCCTGTCGACCCTCCTGCGCCGCCTCTTCGCCTATATAACCCCTTTCGACCTAAAAACGCAGTACCAATTGACGAAAACTCCAGAAAGACTCCAGGGGCGCCGCCGCCATCGCGAAACTCCAATTCGGGGGACAGAAGTCGCTGTTCCGGCACCCTGCTGGGACGGGGAAGTGCCCCCGGAAGCCATCTCCATCAACGCCACCGCCTCCATCATGCTCCGTGAGTAGTTCCCCCATGGACTACGGGTTCTAGCAGTAGCTAGTCGGTATTCTCTCCTCCATGTACTTCAATACAATGATCTCATGAGCTGCCTTACATGATTGAGATCCATCTGATGTAATCGGTGTTGTGTTTGTTGGGATCCGATGGATGATACATTATGATTAGTCTATCTATAAAGTTTGTGAAGTTATTGTTGCTGCAATCTTGTTATGCTTAATGCTTGTCACTAGGGCCCGAGTGGCATGATCTTAGATTTAAGCTCTATACTTATTGCTTAGATTGTATCTACAAGTTGTATGCACATGTCGCTGTCCGGAACCAAAGGCCCCGAAGTGACAAGAATCGGGACAACCGGAGGGGATGGCGGTGATGTGAGGGACACATGTTTTCACGGAGTGTTAATGCTTTGCTCCGGTACTCTATTAAAAGGAGTACCTTAATATTCAGTAGATTCCCTTGAGGCCCGGCTGCCACCGGCAGGTAGGACAAAAGATGTTGTACAAGTTTCTCATTGCGAGCACGTACGACTATAATTGGAAAACATGCCTACATAATTAATAATCTGGATGTTCTTTCTTAATGCTTTGATTCCTATCAATTGCCCAACTGTAATTTGTTCACCCAACACTTGTCACTTATTATTGGAGAGTTACCACTAGTGTAGATCGCTGGGAACCCCGGTCCATCTCTCATTATTATATACTCGTTCTATATGTCATTGGAAGTAGTATCAACTATTTTCTGGTGCCATTGCCTACGTATTCTTGTTACCGCATTTGTGTTACTATTACTATTGCTCTCATATTACTGCTGCTTTCACATCACCCCTGTTACTAGTGCTTTTCCAGGTGCAGCTGAATTGACAACTCAGTTGTTAAGGCTTATAAGTATTCTTTACCTCCCCTTGTGTCGAATCAATAAATTTGGGTTTTACTTCCCTCGAAGACTGCCGCGATCCCCTATACTTGTGGGTTATCAATGATCTCCCTTAGGCGAAGTAAGAACCACACCGGCACCCAAACCCTCCTTGAGTTTGGATCCATCAAAGTGCATCTTCCAGTAATCTATCTTGTGTTCCGGCGGCTTGTACTGCATTTCCGCCCAATCAACCAAGAAATCAGCTAAAGCTTGTGATTTTATGGCGTCTCTTCTTTCGTACACCGGTACGTACGGTGATATCTGAATTGCCCACTTGGCAATCCTGCCGCTAGCATCCTTGTTGCACATGATATCGAAAATGGGTGCCTCACTCACCACTTTCATGGGGTGTTCTTCAAAGTAGTGCTTGAGCTTTGTGGCGGCCATGAACACGCCATAGGTCATTTTTTGGAAGTGAGGGTAGTTTTGTTTTGAGAGGGAGAGCACCTCGCTCAGATAGTATACCGGTCTCTGCACGGTTTTTCCTTCCTCTTCTCTTTCAACCACAACTACCACACTCACAACCCGGTTTGTTGCTGCTATGTACAACAGCATGGGCTCTCTTTCTAGAGGCGAAGCCAATATCGGCGCAGTGGCTAGCATTGTTTTTAGCTCTTTGAACGTTGCGTCTACCTGAGGGGTCCAGACGAAGGTATCGGATTTTTTCATCAAAGCGTAGAGCGGCAGGGCCTTTTCCCCCAACTTGCTTATGAACCGGCTTAGCGATGCCAAGCTTCCGGTAAACTTTTGCACATCTTTGAGTTCTTGTGGTATTGTCATTCTTTCAATGGCCCGGATCTTTACCGGATTAACCTCTATTCCCCGGCTTGATACGAGAAAGCCAAGCAACTTGCCGGCTAGAACACCGAAGGTGCATTTTGCCGGATTGAGCTTCATTCGGAACCTTCTTAGGTTGTCAAACGTTTGCCTCAGATCACCAATCAAGGTTTCCTTGACCTTAGTTTTTATCACTGTTCAAAAAATCGTCCGATTCAACGATTAATCGCCCGATTAATCCCTATTCAGTGGTCACCGATTAGCCGATAAATTCATTTATCGTCCGATTAACTCATTTATCGCCCGATTAATCGTCCGATTTGCCTATTAATCGCTAATCGTCAGCCGACCGAGTTGAACCCGATAAGCGATTTTCTCAACATTGGTTTTTATCACAACATCATCCACATAGACTTGCACATTCTTTCTGATTTGATCAAACAAACACTTTTGCATACAGCGCTGGTACGTTGCACCAGCGTTGCGCAAACCGAAAGGCATAGTAACATAGCAATAAGCCCCGTGCGGGGTGATAAACGCAGTTTTTATTTGATCTTCCTTTTTCAGGGGAATCTGGTGGAAACCGGAATAAGCATCCAGGAACGACAACAGTTCACATCCAGCAGTGGAATCAATCACTTGATCGATCCGGGGTAAGGGGAAAGGATCTTTCGGGCAAGCCTTGTTCAGGTTGGTGTAGTCGATGCACATGCGCCACACCTTTGGAGCTTTTGGTTCCTCTTCTTTTTTCTTCTCGACCAGCACCGGATTGGCTAGCCACTCAGTATGCAGTACCTCCACAATGAAACTGGCAACCAACAACTTTGTCACTTCTTCTCCAATGATTTTCCTCCTGTCTTCAGCGAACTGGCGCAACGGCTGCCTTACCGGCTTCGCATCCTTCCGGACGTTTAGAGAGTGCTCAGCCAACTCCCTCGGAACACCTACCAAGTCATCAGTAGACCAGGCAAAGATATTCCGATTCTCACGGAGGAAGTTGACGAGCGCGCTTTCCTATGCCTCGCTGAGACCGGCACCGATGCGAACGGTGCGCTCAGGGTAAGCCGGGTCCAGCACAATGTCATTTGTTTCTTTTGTTGGCTTGAACGTCGGTGTGCCCAGGCTGCCACTCATTGCTGCTAAGCTCAACTGTGAGGATTGAGCCAGCGCAACCGCAGTTTGCATTCTCCTTTTTTCCTCTGCGATTACCAGCGATTCGGCCAGATTTGATCTGGCGGAAGCGGTTTCCAGTGAGACCTTGTAGTTTCCCACCACAGTTAAGGGTCCAGATGGTGCCGGCATCTTCATCTTGAGATACGCCGTATGGGTCGAGGCCATAAACGATGCCAACGCCGGTCTCCCCAGCAGCGCATGGTAAGGACTGTCTAAGTCCACCACCTCGAACAGAACATTTTCCACCCGGCAATTGTCGCGTCCTCCAAACGACACATCCACCCGAACTTTTCCCATGGGCGAGAAGGACAAACCCGGAACGATTCCGTGGAACGTTGTATGAGTTGGTTGTAGCATGTTTTCAGTGATTCCCAGCGTATGCATGGTGTGCCGGTACATAATGTTTATGCTGCTTCCATTGTCGATCAGCACTTTGCTGAACCGCACTCGAGTCGTTGGCCCGTGCATGATAGGGTCCACAACAAGAGCATAACCACCCGGATTAGGCATGATTTTCGGATAATCCTTGAACGACCAGGTGATTTCCTGATCTGACCACAGCATGTATCTTGGTACTGCCGGCATCACCGCGTTCACTTCCATGGAACGGCGATGCACGCTTTGCTTGTCAGTTGGCTCAGTAACGAACACAACACAGCACAAGTCCGGATCCTGGTAATCATTCCGGCCTAAAGTTGCTGGCGGTGGCGGTTGGCCATTTCCATCACCCACCTGGTGAACTTGCTGGTGCTGCTGCCGGTTTGGCTGAGGCTGTACCGGTAGAGCGTTCGCTTCGGTAAGCGGTGGTGGTGGTGGTAGGGGGTGTTGATGCAACATATCTTGCAATGGTGGTAGTATCGTGGTACAGCCTTGTGCTTGCGCATCCTTTACCGCACCCTTCAACATCAGGTACTTGGTTCAAGAACAATCCTTCATCAAATGGTTCGACGGATTTGCCGGATTCGGAGTGTGCCATCGGCAAGGTTGGTCCATAGCCGCTTCCATGGTGTATCTTGCATGTTCTTGCCAATTCTTTTTCTATCCCCATGGTTTCTTTTCAACCCATTGTTTTTTAGGACCCACCCATGGCTGCGATCCGGTTTTCTGCCTCTGGCTACCGCTGGCGCCAGAGTTATCCTGCACCGCAGCTACTTGCTGCGGACCGTACCTCCGATCCAGAAAATCTTCCCTTCTCTTGTTGTGCCGGTTGTCCCGGTATTGATCTTGGCGCGGCTGGCTTGTTTGTGCCGGTTCGGCCTGTACTGCCGGTTGCATTGGGTCTCCCAATGCGTAGCTATCCGCCACACGTATCATTTCCGCCAAAGTTGTTGGCATGTTTCTCTGTAGCTTTTGCCACAGAGGTGAACCTGTTCTGCACCCATTGCAAAACCAAGCTATGGCCTGCGCCTCGATTACCCCTTCACAGGAGTTCCTTGTAGAGTTCCACCGGGTCAAGTAATCCCGGTCTGTTTCATTTGAACGTTGCACGCACAAAGCAAGCTGGTGCGGCCTGTTTGGCCTCCGGTAGGTACTGCTGAAGTTGCTCACAAAAGCTTCCTCAAAGTCCAGCCAGCCATTTATGCTTCCGGCCGACAAGTTGTTTAGCCAGATGCGCGCTGGTCCTACCAGGAAACATGGTACAATTCTCACGGCCCAGCGCCGGTTTCCTCCACCAGTGACAGTTCCTCCGCCACCGGCAACGTAAACTGTGGTCACATAGTCCGCAAGCCAGTCTTCCGGCTTAGTGGTCCCATCATATGTTTTCGTATCGCGGGGCAACGTGAAGTTGCGAACCGGTGGTTCCTCTTTCATGATCCGTGGGCCAAAACACTTGGGACCCGGAGGACCTTCTGCCTCAACCATTTCAGATAAGTACATCCTATCCAGCCTGTGCCTCGCATCCCGGTCTGGTAGGCATCTTTCTCCTAACCGTTCCCCCAAAGGGTTCCGGTAGGCTGCGATTCTTTCGGTTCCTGAATCTGCCTCATCGTATCTTTCCGGTACCGCGGCTCTTGCCTGCCGATACCTTTGCGGTGTTATCACTTCCTCTGCGTAAGTAGCTCTTGGTGCACGATAATTTTGCCCGGTTTCACCTCTACCGGCATACTCATCTCTGGCATAGCCATATCTGATGTAACCACGATCTGCCCCTTGGATTTTTCTACCGGCCTTGTGTCGCCCGGCTTGTTGTTTTCCGGCAAGTACCGGATCGTACACAGTCATCTGCTGCGCATTTACCTCTTTTTCTTTTCTCTTGTCCGGATGGGGGGACGACGCCTGCCCATGGGACTTGCTTCCGGCATTCTTTGTTGAACGCACAGACTTTGAAGCCGTAGCCTTGTTTAACTTAGCAAGCTGCTCAGCATTTTGCTGCTCAATCGTATCAAGTAACTCTCTGACACGCTCTTGCTGTTTTGCTAAAGCATCTCCGGAAAGCGATTCACACAGCTCTACTGCAGCCTTAGCAGCTTTTATTGTTTTATCCGGACTGCTATACTTCGTTTTCTCTACAATGCTCAACGATGCAGAGGTGCTCTTTCCGGCAAGAATCTCTTTACGCAAATCCTGGTCTAAGTTGCGAGCTCTAAGCCGGTTTTCCGGTATCCTTGCAGCCTGAGCGCTAACAGAAGCAAAGCCATGGGAAGCGTTATACTCACGTAGGGTTAGGTTCAGCTCGCGCTTCGCCCGGATGATGTCGGCGCCGTTCGCGAGCAGCTTCTGCCGTTGTGCCTCCAGCTCCGCCTGAGCCGCTGCCGGATCGATGTTCTGCTCGATGGGCATAGCCAGCACGTTCATGGCCGCTTGGAGAGGAGTCTCCGGTGGCGCTGTAGATGCACCCGCAGCTTCCTGGTTGCTCTCGGTCGGTGGCTTCGCCGTGCGCGTGGACTTCGTCTGCCCAGCGCCTTCCGCCGCAGCTCCCTTGCCGGCGTCGCCCGCGCCAACCACCAGCACCTCGACGCTGCCGGCGGCGCGGCCGCTGCGAAGCGCAGACCTTGGCGGGTCCGGAGCCACCAGCACCGGCGAGAGGCACTGGCGCTCAGGGACGGTGCCGTAGTAGACGAGGAAGCTCCCGAACTCGATGACGCGGCCGTTCTTGGGGAACTTACCTCCGTTTGCGAAGCAGTCCGTATTGTCGTTGATGAAGCGCATGTCGCGGATGCGGTTGACGAGCGCGGTGACGACACGCTCGCCGCCGACGGTGAGAAGGCCCGCCCGAATATGAACTCCAGCAAGCGCAGCTGCTGGCCCCACGGTGGGCGCCAACTGTCGTCGTGGTGAACAGACAGATGCCATGGGATGGCTTATCTTGGGGCCGAATGTACGCAAGAGGATTCGGGGGAGGGTTTTTGGTATGGATGGAGAGGTTTCCGGATGGATTCCTCAAGAACTTGGCCTTGGCCAGAGGTAGAAGAAGAAGAACACAAGCACAATGTCACCTCTAGATCTCTCTATTTCTTGTTCATACAAGTTTACAGGTTATGGGATGTAGAATCTCTCTTAGGACGTGCCCGCGAAGGGTTGTGCCCCCTCTCCTTATATAGGGGAAAGGGTGGCTTACAGGGGAAGAAACCCTCGAAACCCTAATGGGATCTTTGACTAGAGAAACTACTTTACAAAGCTATTTTAGCTACCGGTGATGCCTGTATGTCTTTAATCAGGAGCTGTGACATCCTCCGGCACCTTTTACGTCATCTTTCGCCTTTGGCGTCATGGCTTCGATTAAAGCTGAAGTGCTTCGCTCATCTTTGTCTTCTAGCTCTGGAGAGCATCTTTGACCAGTCTTGCCGACGTGCTACAGTGTAGCCTGTACCGGTACTCCGGTATCTCCTTAGCCGGTTCCGGTATCCCCCTCCTGGGATACCGGTATGATTCACTCAACCAACATTTGCCATCCGGAATAACCTTTAAACCGGTAGCTTGATGGCTTAAACCATCCGGTTTGGTCATCCCCCAACAATACTCCTGTTGTGGCTAGTCTAAGCTACTAATTTAACTCGCCGAGATTGCAGTTTTAGTTCTAGCCCTGGCTGATGCGCTCATACACGAAATATCCCTTCTGTTTGGTAGCATGAAAAGACGAGAATATCCATGGAAAGCGCCGCTCCGGACGGACGCGCCCCGCAGGCAACACGTACGTACTCACACTCCATCAGCACCGGCGTACGTCGACACGTCCGTGCGCGCTCGCATTCCACCCGCCGCTCGCCCATGCGTCTCTCCCTCGTTAACCTTCTTCTCCCGACGAAAACACCCCCAGCCTCGCCTATAAAAATGGGAAGCCGTTACGGCGCGGCCAAGCCCGGCGCGAGGATAGACAAGACAGATCGAGCATGAGAGGCGGGCGAGGCGAGGTGAACGGCGCGCACGTATACCCTGCCTGCTGCATCTACCACTCGCAGGCCCGATCGGTCGGGCTCAAGGTCAGCCATATGGGATATCATTCTCCCTTTTCACAGGTGTCCTGTTTCTTCTGAATCTTAGCATATAGCAGTAGCTAGTAGCAGGCACAGCGAGATCGCATCGGAGCACAAACGCTGCCACACGTACGTCTGCTTTTATTAGTACGGAATAGAAAAGACAGAAAGAGAAATACTCTTAGGTCGAACTTCATAAATACAATCATTTGTTTCATTGACAAATGCCATGAACCTATTCCTTCAAACAAATTCATGCGATTTTCCTATGGTGCTACCATATATGCTCTCAATTACAGATTCTTGTGTTTTCGGTTATCGTATGATTTGATACCAGATATCATCTCAATCATATGTTTCTTTCTTTCTTTTCCTGTGTTTTCAACAAAGGACCCTGGTTCAAACGAAAAATGTAGGAATAGTACAATTTTCTGGCTGTAACACACCATTCAGCCGTTTGGTTCAAAGGAATTGAACGGGAAAATTTCCTTTGATCTCAGTTTCAAAGGAAGAAGACACAGTAATTTTACAATCCACTTAGATTTCTCTTCCAAATTTCTGCGCACGAAGAACGCGAAGGGCCATCGGGTCACAATGGAATGCTAATTATACTTTCCCATGTGATTTGACTCTGATTTTACCGTGTTTATTAGAATTGCTGCGTTTTTTTCCCATTTCGGTACGTGAAACAAACAACCAAGTTTACAAAATTTATTTGTTCTTTGATCCTCTGTTTTGCACGTGTATCCCTATCATATTCATGTGTCTTGTCTATTCTTGTGTCTTTAAAATAATACGGACCAAACAAGCTCTTAAGGGCCTCTTTCATTCAAAGGATTTGCGGATGCTTCAAATCCTTGAGATTTTCTTTCCTATGGTGGTTATTTAATTTGTAGGATTTCATTCCATAGGAATTTTTCCTAAGGGAACCATTACATTAGATTTCATAGAAAATCCAAAATCCATTCAATCCTCTTTTGAGAAACCATTGATAAAAACAAACATTAGTGCATATGAAACCATGTAAGATTAGAGTTGACATGACATTGTAGTCCTGCATTTTCCATATTTCTCCGTTTTAGCATCATGCGAACCAAAAGAGGCTATAAAATGGGTTTGTGATATCCTATCAGATTATCCATGGATGCACTTGTTACTAGTTACTTTCTAACTTTGGAAGTGTAGTAGTGTACCAACTAATTTGGGTATTCTGGAACTTCCAGGATTTACAAATTCATTGGAGAAACATGATAAACTTGGACATGCACAAATTATCCATTTTGATGGGTTTGGACACAAGTTATTTCCATGGAAATCACACTCCTCGATGCCACACAATACATCTCATGTGAAAAATAAATTGCAATAAAAAAGAATTAACGGGTAAATATATATTACGTCACTGACCAACACATATGGTGTAGGACCAAACAAGGGGAAGAACCTTGCAAGATTCCTTTGAACCTCCTTTTGATAGAAGAGACATGCAGCCATACTGCATTTCTCCAAAGAAAGAAAAGGGGAAATAAAAGGCAACCTTGCTAATCACATGTCTATCCACCTCTGCTGATACCATACTCCCTTATTTGTAATAGGATACTTGGTAATTGAGGCATAGCTAAATAGTTCAGTTCTCTAGCATCAAGGCACAGCTAAGTGGAGCCCGAAGGGTCTCATCCAGCTATGTCGTAATGGAGCAGAACCGATATGTTCATCTTTAAGCCCTGTCGAATTTGAGGGTCTCAACGAACCTCCGATAAGTATTGACATTTGTCGGCAGGAAGTCGAGGAAGTCATGGAAGCTGCTCTCCCTGTACAACTTTGGGTGGAGTTCATCGACGAGCTCCTCAGCACAGCTGACCTTCTCATCGATTGCAACCCCATGAAGGCTGGCGATAGAAATTCTCGCTTCATCGGTATTCAGGATTGCCCGGTGCAGAAGTGACCTGAGCCGGCCATTGCTCAACACTTCCATGTGGTCACCGAGATGGACGTGAAGAGCCCCCGGGATAGCCGGGACCGGCGTCCAGGCATTGTCGTCGTGGTGCATCACCTCGAGCCCTGGGGAGCTCTGCAGCAGGATAGTGATGAAACCGTAGTCGGAATGAGGAGCCAGACCGACCGTGTCGCCTACCAGAGATGATCCCTGCGGGTAATTGTTCAAAGCCATGAACTGCAACCCTGTTCCGAGCTTCTCCTGCAGGTACATTGGCTCTAATCCTAAACCTTGCACAATGGCTCCCAGGAGTTGCACTGATAGTCTCTGTATTTCCACGGCGTACTTCCCCATTTTCTCCCTGTCAATTATCGTTTGCTCGATCAGAAGCATTTTAGGATGATTCATCCCTCTAGGAGAGTGATAAAGTGTGACAGATTTCTTTTCTGAAGGTTGATCATTACCTGTATGTTGCAGGTTGCATTGGCCAGAACTTGATCCAGTCGTCCAGGGGATTAGCATAGTGCTTGAGGAACGACCTGGACTTGCTGATCCCGTCCCGCGCGCTCGTGTCATATCGGATAGGTCCTCGGATGTCCTCGGAGGCGAAGACCTGCTTGTGCTCCGTGGACATGTCGAAGAACTCCGAGGCGGCTTCGAGTGCGCCGTTCATGACGGACTTGCTGACGCCGTGGTTTATCACCTGCAGGGGATGGTACAACAGCACAATGGTATCAGTAATTGAGCATCAAGATTCTATTCTAGTACGCTTAATTTTGCTTCCTGTGCAGTCAACTTAGCGTGAGGTCGCTGTCAGGCAAGAATAGTACTATGTGCCGTGTGAGGTGTAACTTGTACCTTTTTAACTGACCATGCAGGGTGGCGTTCTGTTCAGTGTCAAGTGACTGAATGTCTAGAGGACCAGCGGAACAGAGTTCTAGCGAGTACGTTACATGCCAGTGCCACAAACCTGGAAGCAGCCGCGATCGCGGCAGGCCCGTGCGATGTCCTGGACGACGAGCGCCCGTGCGGCAGGGTCCTTGTCACCGAGCCGGCCAATGTTGATCACCGGCAATGCTCGCGGCGGCTGCTGATGCTGGTGTTGCTGGTGGCTGCTCGCCATGTTGATGTTCCTCGTCAGGAGGCGCCCGGAGACGGCAGCAGGCATGCCTCGTCTTCTTCGTCAAGCTCCCAATGAACGAAAAAGAGCAGGCACGTATCGATCGATCGGTGGATCAATACCTCGCTCGTCGCTCTCTGCTGCTTGTTCCACTATGCTTCTGATATGTTCCATCTGGATTCCAAGATTCTGATTTATAGGCTGAATCTTGATGAGCAGGAGTAGTAGCAGAAGCATCATAAGAAGAAGCAGCAGCAGAGGAAGGGAGGAAGTAATGAGGAGACAGGGATGGGGAGATAGCCGCACCGCATGCGGGAGATGCTGCCCAGTGGGCAAAATCAAATGCTCTGTACATAGACTTCTCTGCTCCGTTTTGACAGCCCAAAACCGCTTGGATTTGGTTTCCCTTGCCCGTTTGGTCCAGGAGCAGGCCATTGGCGGCCACAATTGCGTATGTACGTACGTACGCCTGGGTGTAGCTACGTCCAGATGAGATGATCGCCTTTAGCAGGGGCCACCAGCTCAGATGTGGGCGTGCGATTCTTTTCGCCGACCAAGTTGCGTCGCCGTGCCGATAATGCTTGTTTTCTTCGTGGTGGGGATTGCTGAACCCGCGGCAGGGTGTGGCAACAAGGGCCGGGGATGGATATCAGTGCAGACGGGTTTCCGGTTTTGGCATCGCTGACAAAGCACCTCTTTTGGGGTATACAGATTGGCTACTTTTTATGTTGTCAGAGCATTTTCAAGAGGTGACCAAATTTCTCAAATATCTATAAGAACTGAATTTTTGGTAGTGGAGAAAAAAAAAACACTTCCAATGGCATATGCATGCGGGGTCTTGTACCCACGGGCAGAGCCACCAAGGGGTCGAGGGTGGTCAACCGACCCGGCCCACATCAAGCGGAAACAAAGTAGGTACCGCGAGGTGCGACTTGACCCCGACTCTGTCTGGCGTTTGCCGAAAATTCCTCGACCTCAACTCCTCGAGCATTCCCTTTCTGAGCTTCCCAGTCCATGCCGCCCGAGCCCTTGCGTACGGCCGGCCCGTGCCCCACCGATTGCCGCCATGCCCCGTCCGTCCAGGACCTCCACCAAGTCCCTCCCGCGTCGCCACTGCTCATCTCCCGGCGGCTTGCGCCTCGCCCCACTTCCTCGTCTGCCGTCACGCGACGCTCCGCCCTGCTCTGATGGACGCTAGCGAAGAGGGCTGCATGAATCGAGGGGGAGGAAGGCTGTTTTTGCATTAATTGCGACTTCCCCAGTCTTAGTAATTAGTGTACCCCTTGTATTTGCTTCTCCTGATGGTGGTCAAATAATAAAAACGTTGTATTTTCCGGTACATCATTATGGATTGGACTAGTCTTTCTCGTAGCTATTCTGATGATGAATTAAAACTTAATTTATTTAGCCAATCTTTAACCAACATTACTTTTGCTTGGTATAAAATTTATCCCGCGGAATGAACCGATAATTGGAGAAAATTAAAAAGGAGAATAAATATCTCGATTTTATCCTGAAATAAAGTCAGCTGGAGCGAGACATGCAATTATAAATTTCAAGAACCGCCCAGGTGAAGGTTTGGTAAGATGATTAATAAATGTCCCATCATGATCTACCACCATGTAATTCTCTATAACACAAGTTTGGGAACTTCTAGAAAGAATTTATCTGTAATAGAGAAACTTGGGGTTTTGATTAGGAGGCGAAGCTGCAATCGAAGTTGAGTATGATTGTATCAATGCTTATAAAGAAGCTGATAAAGTATAAAAAAAACTGCTGATGAGTTCCATCTTGATGACGATATTATTCTGCAAATACTTGAGTCTTTTTCAGAGCATATTGAAGCACTAAAGAAAGACTGGATTCATACACTCCACCGCCTAAACCAGTTGAAGAAGTGCGGGAAATAGTTAATGTGCCAATGGAGCCACCAAGGAAATGGGCCCCACATGTGGAACCACTTTTCTTTACCAAGGACTGTGGAAAAGCAATGTTAGCTCAACAACTTGCATAACAATTGGAGGACATCAAAGAATTCTAAAAGAACAACAAGAAGAAGCAAAGGTAGAAGAGATTATTCTTGGAAATGTAGAAGAAGAAAACGTAACCAATGAAGCAATATTGGATATGTTTGAACATTGCAATGTAGTTGAACTTGAAACTGAAGCTCCCCAATTCGTTGAAGAAAAGGTAAAATTTTAAAAATGGTGGTAAGTTTCTTCTTTCATGTACTTTTGGTGAGTCTTATTACTACATCCTTTGTGATATTGGAACTGTTGTTAATTTCATCCCTTATGAATTTTATCTAGACATCCAAGATGAACTAGAACCAGCTGAATTGATGGATACCGACACAATTATGCTTGCCGATAAAACATTTAGAGTCCCGATGGGACTTATTAAAGATGTTCCAATTTCAGTTGGCCCATATGAATATCCCAACTTTTTCTATTTGATATGCCTGCTGATTCTTATTGCTCAATTATTTTTGAAGGAACTTTCTTGAATACCGTAGGTGAAAATATTGATTGCAAGGAGACAGTTTCTCTCAAGGTTAGGGAAGATGAAATCAAACTCAATTTCTCAAAATTTCAACACAAATCATTTATGAAGAGTTATAAGAGCAAGGAGGAGAGTCTTACCGCTTTATTTTATGAAACACCTACTGATGATCTAGAAAGAAGCTTGATTAAAAATAATAATATCCCCGAAGACATTGGTAAGATCGATGAGTATCTTGACTCCTCTCCTATGATCGATTCTCCTATAAATCAAGTTCATGAAGTTCCAAAAAGGGAGAGATGAGGAACTTCCACCCCCCTGAACGCAAACTTCTTCCTGAAGAATTAAAATACAGGTTATTACAAGATACTAACAAATACCATTTTATTGTGAGTGTTGATCGTATAGAAAATTGTAAGGGTATATTGCCCCTATGTGTGGTTTTGGTAATTAGTGACAACCCCTATGGACTAATGTTTTCATTAAGTTTATATGAAAGAATATTTCATAGGTACGACTTGTAGTCCATGTGTTGGATTCAAGTATGGATGCCATGAAGATAAGATGTACCTTGTGTATTGGCATCAAGATCATCAATTTGAAGATATATATGTGATATGATCAAGAAGAAGAAATGAAGATGGAGTTCTTACGTGGAACTCAATATTAGCCATGCTCTAGCTTATGTGATAAGCAATGAATGATCAAGATCTTGAGTGCTTGATTCCAACTGAAGAATTCAAGTTATGGATCTAAGTCGGTGTCATGATAGTCTCATAAGTTGAGCTATGGTTGACTACGATTTAGAGCATGCAAGCAAATGAAGAATTCTATATACACCTCAAGATAGTATGATAGAGCATGAGAAGATACAAGGTTGACCAATACAAAGAGTGAAGAATAGATTCAAGTTTGGTCAACACATGAAGCATGAAGAATGTGCCACGTGAAGTCACATGGTATCTCATATAGCCCATGAGAGGATGACGACAAGTGGTGATCGTCATCAAGGTTGAGTTGGGCAAGTTCAAGATTGAGCATCTCAAGAGGATCATATGCTTGAAGCTTGCCGTCCATTTTGGTGATAATGGACATGTGAAGATGTGCATCAATGGAGCTTTCCCATCATGGTGTATGGGGGAGCATTTGTGAGTCTTCACGAAGCAACAATGATCAAGTGAGGCATTCCGGCTTGAGTGGAGCTTGAAGAGCTATCATCGAGATCAAGCGGGATGCGCAAGGCAAAGATATGGCCTTTCTAGGTTTTCCTTTTATCGGTCTCAAGGTGGTTGTTGGGAGACCGGGTTATAGGATACATAGCCGCACTATCAAGAGGGGCTTTCGGTTGGGAAACTTGATCACGTCGTCTTAGGGAGCTCAACCCTTTGCATGCTTTGCATTCCATAAATCTTGTTGCTTCTTGGTGTTTCTCTGTGTGAGGTTCTTGAGATTGTTGCTAGCTTTACTGTAGGGATTCGTTGCATAGAAAACAAAAAATTTCCTACCGCGAGAACGCAATCCAAGCCAAGATGCAATCTAGAAGACGGGAGCAACGAGGGGATGAACGAGACACACCCTTGAAGATTTCCAAAGCCTACAAGATGAGGCTCTTGTTGCTGCGGTAGACGATCACCTGCCGCTTTCAAAAGCGCGTAGAAGATGATGAGGTCTAAGACCTAATTTGTGGCCCAATCTTGCGAAATCGACCCGAAATCAAAAGGGGAAAAGAGGGGAAACGAAGAACGAGATGAACACGATGAACACACACGCACACCAACCCGATACAATCGATTTACACTCCCGTGGCTCGACAAACCACGCCGGTAGAATCACACTAGGAGAGACCGCGAGGTTGAATCCCGGTGTGAGAGATCGGTGATGTAGACGGACACTTGTGCGAGAGAGAGAGTGGATACACTAGAATCTCACACACAACTATTAATCTCCAACAAGAGTGGCCTTGATGAAACACAGGAGATAATCCCAGTTTATGAGCAGAGCTCTAAGAATTATCCAAATCTATGTCTAACCCTAGCAAATGAGGAGTACGGGGATACATATAGCTCAGATTTGAGTCAAGGGTAGTTTGGGCAAAGGCTACTTAAGTTACAACAGTTGGATTACGAATCAACGGTTCAGATTCGGGCCAATTCGCGCGCGGGCGGTACCACGAGCGGAGGTACCAGCCATGGTACCGGAAAAACCTCAAATTGGAGCGTGCATGTCCAGGGTAGTGGGAAGGCGAGCGGTACCACGGGCGGTACCTTGGCCGGAGGTACCGGCCATGCATTGGGTGGAGGTACCGGCCTCCTCTTCTCTTCCGCGGGGCGACCAGGCTGGGGAGGGGCCGCCCAGCTCCCGCCGGTAGTACCGGCCAGGAGGGGCCGGTACTACCGGTCTCTCCCTCTTGCGCGCGGCCAGGCCTGCCCTTGGCCACCTGCCAGGCAGGGTGGAGGCTCCGGCCATCATTGGCCTGGAGGTACCAGCCTCCCTTGACCTGGAGGCTCCACCCTCCTCTCTCTCTTTCTCTTGTCCCTTCTTCTTTCTTCCTTCTTCTTCCTTCTTTCTTTCTTCTTCTTCTAGTCCATTGGCTTTAGCTTCTTCCTTGATGAATGGTGCCTCCTCTCCCTCGTATCCTTGATGATTCTTGTACCTAATGACACATAGGGTTTCGGCATGAGGTAGCATTCCGTCCAATGGTGTGTCAAGGTCAAGAGTAGCGAGGATTGAGTTCACCTTATCGTGTAGCGCTTTGATTCGAGCTCGTGTCATCGGTCCACTTGGGGGACTAGTTGGACTTGGTGTAGCGTCATCGGTGAGCGGGGCTACATCATCTCCCCGCCCCTTGGGAAAGAGTCGTCCTCGACTCGTGCTCCTCCTCATCTCCATGATAGGGCAACAAGTCTGAGACGTTGAACGTGTTGCTCACCAAGTACTTGGAGGTCGGAATGTCGATGACGTAGGCGTTGTTGTTGATGCGTTTGAGGACCTTGAAGGGGCCATCTCCTCTTGGCTTGAGCTTTGAGTTGCGCTCATGAGGGAATCTTTCCTTCCGGAGGTGGATCCAAACAAGGTCTCCTTCTTGAAATATTCGTTCCTTTTTCTTGGCGTTGAGGCGGGTAGCTTGACGAAGAACATGCTCTTGGATGGTTGCTCTTGTGTCTTCATGTAGTTTCTTCATGGCGGTGGTGCGCTTGTCAAAGTCCATGTTCGTCCTCTCATGAAGGGGTATTGGTAGTATGTCGAGTGCCGTGGGAGGGTCGAAGCCGTAGACGATCATGAAGGGGCTCCGCGATGTTGTCTTGTGTGTGGCTCGGTTGTAGGCGAACTCCACGTGCGGAAGGCACTCTTCCCATGACTTCAAGTTTTTCTTCACGAGGATGCGTAGAAGAGTTGAGAGGCTTCTATTGACCACTTCCGTTTTTCCGTCCGTTTGCGGGTGGGAGGATGATGAGAACAAGAGCTTCACTCCAAACTTTGCCATGAGCGACTTCCATAGATAGCTCATGAACTTGACGTCTCGATCCGACACAATGCTTGCCGGTATTCCGTGTAGGCGAACAATTTCCCTGAAAAACAATGAAGCAATGTGTGAAGCATCATCGGTCTTATGGCAAGGTATGAAATGTGCCATCTTAGAGAACCTATCCACTACCACAAAGATTGAATCATGACCATGTTTGGTGCGAGGCAACCCTAGTACAAAATCCATGCTTATATCGGTCCATGGTGCATATGGAATAGGTAATGGTGTGTAAAGACCATAAGGGTTGGTGGTGGACTTAGCTTAAAGGCATGTAGTGCAACGGTTGCATAGGCGCTCCACATCCCGCTTCATCTTTGGCCAATAGTAATGAGTGGATAGCATCAAGAGTGTCTTGCCACGTCCAAAGTGTCCCATGAGGCCACCTCCATGTGACTCTTGCAAAAGCAACTTTCGAAGAGAAGACTCGGGTATGCAAATCTTGTTAGCTTTAAACAAGTAGCCATCATGCAAATAGAAATCATCAAATCCTCGTTCAACGGAACACTTCTCAAATATTGGTGCAAAGAAAGAATCGGAAGGATAGAGTTCTTTGATCTCTTCAAGTCCCAAAACATGAAAATCCAAGCGAGTAAGCAAAAGGGTGTTTTTGCGGGAAAGAGCATCCGCCACTACATTGTCCTTGCCCTTCTTGTATTTGATTACATATGGGAAGGACTCAATGAACTCGACCCATTTTGCATGTCATTTGTTCAAGTTGTGTTGGCTTTTCAAATACTTCAAAGATTCATGGTCGGAATGAATGATAAACTCTTTTGGCCAAAGATAGTGTTGCCAAACTTCAAGAACACGAACCAAAGCATAGAGCTCCTTGTCATAAATAGGATAGTTGAGGCGTGCGCCATCCAACTTCTCACTATAATATTCCACGGGTTTGCCCTCTTGCATAAGAACGCCACCAATACCGAGTCCACTTGCATCACACTCAATCTCAAAAGTTTTTGCAAAGTTTGGAAGGACAAGAAGAGGTGCTTCGGTAAGGCGTTTCTTCAACTCATCAAAAGCATTTTGTTGGGCCTTGCCCCACACAAATGGAACATTCTTTTTGGTAAGCTCATTCAAAGGGCAAGCAATGGTGCTAAAATCTTTCACAAAGCGGCGGTAGAAACCGGCCGGCAAGTCCATGAAAACTTCGGACTTGACCAACATTTGTAGGGGTAGGCCAATTGTGGATGGCCTCCACCTTGGAAGAATCAACTTCAATCCCATTAGCGGAAACCACAAATCCAAGGAAAACCAACTTGTTTTGAGCAAAGGTGCACTTGGGGAGGTTTGCATAAAGCTTCTCATGACGCAAGATGCATAAGACTTCTCTCACATGTTGCACATGATCCTCGAGATTTTTGCTACAAATGAGAATATCATCGAAATAGACAACCACACCATTGCCAATGAGGGGTCGCAAGATGTGATTCATAAGATGCATAAAAGTGGATGGAGCATTGGAGAGACCAAAAGGCATAACAAGCCATTCATAGAGACCAAGCTTGGTCTTGAATGCCGTTTTCCATTCATCACCAATTGCCATGCGAATTTGGTGGTAGCCACTACACAAATCGACTTTAGAGAAAATCGTGGCACCACTTAATCATCAAGCATGTCATCTAAACGCGGAATGGGATGGCGGTAACGAACGGTAATGGCATTGATGGGGCGAAAATCCATACAGATTCGTTGCGTCTCATCCGGTTTAGGCACAAGAATCACGGGAACCGCACAAGGACTAAGGCTTTCGCGAACATACCCTTTAGCGAGGAGATCTTGAATTTTACGTTGAATCTCCTTTGTGTCTTCGGGGTTGGTGCGGTAGGCGGCACGGTTTGGGAGCGGAGCACCGGGTATGAGGTCGATGCGGTGTTCTATGCCTCGAAGTGGTGGAAGTCCATGAGGGAGCTCGTCGGGGAAGACGTCTTGAAACTCCTTCAAAAGAGACAACAAAGACGAAGGAATGTTGGTTAAGTCGTTAGTTGCCGACGATGGTCCCTTGCAAATGAGAACATAGTGCAATATGGTGGATGGGTTCTCTTGGACCTCTCTCCACTCACTTTTGGTGGCTAGTAGGACACTCTTTGTCTCGCTCATATATGGCTTGTGGCACTCACTATCTTTTTGGTGGGTCGCTCCCTCTCCTCTCATCTCACTATGGTGGGTGCGGAGTTTTGCCCTCGCTAAAGCCTTCGCATTATCCGCGATGATTTGGCTAGGAGTCATCGGGTGTAACTCAAACTTCTTGTCCTTGACCTTGAAGGTGTATGCATTGGAGTGTCCATCATGTATAGCCTTCTTGTCAAATTGCCAAGGGCGGCCAAGCAACATGTGGCACACCATCATGGGTACCACGTCACACTCAATAGTGTCCTCATCAGGTCCAATCTTGAAGTTGATGGTGACGGTATGTTGTATCTTGACGTTGCCCTTGTCACTCAACCATTGGATATGGTAAGGATGAGGATGCTTGCAGAGGGTGAGGTTGAGCTTCTCACACAATTCGGTGCTTGCAAGGTTATGGCAACTTCCTCCATCGATGATGACCTTGATCGACTTGCCACCAATACCGGCACGGGTTTGGAAGATGTTGCACCGTTGGTCTTCCATAGCTTGAGGTTGAGTTGTTAGCACCCTTGTGACCACAAGTGAGGGACTTGGTTCATGCTCACATAAGAGAGGGTCTTCTCCACTTTCTTCCTCATAAGCTTCTTCATTGGCCACGGCGGCTTGCACAAGGGCTTCATATTCATCTTCATTTAGCGTCTCTATGTCACCGTTCTCCATGGTGATCATGACCTTGGTATTCTTGCATTCAAACGATTTGTGGCCTTGGGTGCCACACTTGAAACAAGTGACATTAGAGGGTCCCGTAGATGCCGTAGAGGAGGCGGTGGAGGACACAGTTTGCTTCATGCGACTTTGGATAGTTGGTTGCTTGGTTAGTGTAGAGGACACGGCGGGCTTGACACTTGTTGTAGGAGTTGATGTAGCGAGCTTGGAGGCGAAGTATGACTTGGACTTGGAGTACTTGATGTCCTCATTCACTTGGCGCTCGGCCTTGGATGCTTGGTGGACCAACTCAACCATGTTGGAGTATGGTTGGAACTCCAAAATCCTCTTGATGGGGTAGTTGAGGCCATTGAAGAAATGAGCAATGGTTTGGCTCTCGGATTCTTGGATGTTGGCTCGCATCATAGTTAACTCCATCTCCTTGAAGAACTCCTCAACGGTCTTGGTGCCTTGCTTCAACTTTTGGAGCTTGTTGAATAGGTCGGTCATGTAGTGTGTTGGGACAAAGCGAGCGTGCATCTCTTCCTTCATCTCTTCCCAAGTGTCAATTGGTGGTTCACCCTTTTCTTCCCTTAGAGTGAGAACTTGCTCCCACCAAGTGTTGGCATAATCCTCAAACTCAAGAGACGCCATTGCCACTTTCTTGGCACCGGAGTAGTTGTGGATGCGGAATATCTTGTCAACCTTGAGTGCCCATGAGAGTTAGGCCTCGGCATCCTCTTCACCCTTGAACTTCGGCATGGTGAACTTGAGCCTTCCAAACATGTTCTCTTCATCCTCCAAGTTTCTTCGGCGAGGACGGATGCCTTCATCTCTTGCGGCTTGAGGTGGGATAGGAGGTCTTCCACGACCAACCATAGCATTGGGTTGGCGTTGAAGTTGGACAATAGCTTCACTTGGCTCACGGTGATGATGTTGTTGAAGATCTTGTCGAGGTTGTTGACGATGCTCATTGGTAGCCCTCTCATCTTGATCATGTGGTGGATCTCCTCTTCCACGTTGGTCATGGCGAGGGTGACGTCGGAGATCTCTCCGAGGTTGATCTTGAGGACCTTGGTCTTGGGGTTGGTCGTTACGCCCATGGTGGGCATGGCGATCCGCTTGGTGACGATCTTGTTGTAGGACTTGGTCTTGTGGAGGACGTTCATGTGGACGAGCATGGCGATGGAATTCTCCTCGCCTAGAGTTGGAGCGAGAGTCTTCATGAAGAACATGTGGGCGACGAGGTTGATGATGGTCTTCATGCCTTGAGGAGGAGCTTGAGGACGAATGGCGACCATGAGAGTAGTAATCTTGTGATGAGCTTGATGATGATGAAGTAGAGCGGTGTCGGCGATGGCGACCCAAGTTGGTGATGGCGCGCTCGAGGCTATCCATGCGCCGCTCCATGTTCGCATCATTGGCCGCCATTTAGCCATTCAAGTTGTCCGTAGCTTCACGAAGGAGAGCCAAGTCTTGGTTCACGGCGGAGAAGTTGTGTGCCACTTCGTCGTATTGCTCATCGATGCGTGTCTCGAAGAGTGTGAGTTGCTCCTTAAACTCTTGGCGTTGCGTCCATAGGTTGTGTTGAGTAGCCAACCTCTCGGTGTTGTGGAGGACTTCTCCATCCCTTGGGCCATCTCCGTTCCTATCCATGATGGAAAGACAAGAACTATGTTGTGTATATTAGTGGAAGGAGACTACCTCGCAACCTTACCTTTGTGTGATAGTATCGAGGTGATCAATCAAACCGAGAGCGAAACCAATTGTATCGGGCACACACGCAAAAGCTAGCAAATATGGTGGTAGGTGAGTATGGTGGAGAACCAAGAGACGAAATCCGAAATCAAGTTTGTTGTTAAGAGTGGGTAAAATCCAAATATCGAATGTCAAAGCGATGATCACTAAAAACATGGAAAAGATATGGAACGCACACACGAGATGAAAGGGGTTAGTGCGACCGAGGAATGATCGGAAAGATGTAAGAAACCCTTAACAAGGGTGCTCGGTGTCACACTAACACAAGGAGAGGCAAAGCTTTGGTTGCAACGGAGAGACAACAAGATTTACACGCGGCCTCTCTTCTCTTATCTCTCTTTTGCTTAAAAGCTTTTCATCCTTTGTATTTGGTGGCACTTGGCACTCTTTTGTATTTTGTGGCACTTGCACTCTTTTGCTCTTTTGCGTTTTGGCGGCTTTTGTCTCGCACTATGTTAGCTTAGCTTCGCTTTTGCTATTTTGCCACTCGAGTTTTGCTTATAAGCTTGACTCCACACTACACACACACCTCACAACGGGGCCACGTGCAATATCTCGCAACACTAGTCAAGCAATGCTCGGGAGGTTAGATCGCAAAAGGAAAACGGATTTGCAAGTTATACCTAGATGGGACGTAGGCGGTGATGAACGCTCAACTTGCAATATGGTGGTGGGATCAAGAGTACGTTTGCAAGTTCGGGGTGCCGAGTGTCGTCGCTTGCTTCGGAGCTGCGGGTTAGTGTTACACACAAGGCACTCAAATCGGAACAAGCAAACACAAGGTAGGTGAGAAAAAGTTTGGTCAAAGTAGCTTGGCGGTGGTGGTAGTGGTAGGCCGGTGGTGGTATCGGTGCTCTCGCGGCGGCGGCGATGGTGGTGGTGGTGCGGCGGTGTTTACCGGTGAATTGGGGGGTGGCGGTGTTTGCCGGTGAGTAAGGGGGGTGGTGGTGCTTGCCGGCGGTGGAGAGGGGTGGTGGGGTGTTAGCCAAGGTAGTGGCGGTGCGAGGTGGCCGGTAGTAGCGGTGGTGATGCAAGCGGTGGTGGCGGCCGGTCGTGGGCGGTAGTGGTGGCCGGTAGTGGAGGTTGGAGCCTGATACGTCTCCGACGTATCGATAATTTCTTATGTTCCATGCCACATTATTGATGATATCTACATGTTTTATGCATACTTTATGTCATATTTATGCATTTTCCGGCACTAACCTATTAACGAGATGCCGAAGAGCCGATTCTGTTTTTCTGCTGTTTTTGGTTTCAGAAATCCTAGTAAGGAAATACTCTCGGAATTGGACGAAATCAACGCCCAGGGGCCTATTTTCACACGAAGCTTCCAGAAGACCGAAGGAGTCACGAAGTGGGGCCACGAGGCGCCGACACACTAAGGCGGCGCGGCCTGGCCCTTGGCCGCGCCGGCCTAGTGTGTGGGGCCCTCGTGTGGCCCCCTGACCTATCTCCTCCGCCTACTTATAGCCTTCGTCGCGAAACCCCCAGTACTGAGAGCCACGATACGGAAAACCTTCCAGAGACGCCGCCGCCGCCAATCCCATCTCGGGGGATTCAGGAGATCGCCTCCGGCACCCTGCCGGAGAGGGGAATCATCTCCCGGAGGACTCTTCACCGCCATGGTCGCCTCCGGAGTGATGAGTGAGTAGTTCACCCCTGGACTATGGGTCCATAGAAGTAGCTAGATGGTCTTCTTCTCCTAATTGTGCTTCATTGTCGGGTCTTGTGAGCTGCCTAACATGATCAAGATCATCTATCTGTAATGCTATATGTTGTGTTTGTTGGGATCCGATGGATAGAGAATACTATGTTATGTTGATTATCAATCTATTACCTATGTGTTGTTTATGATCTTGCATGCTCTCCGTTATTAGTAGAGGCTCTGGCCAAGTTTTTACTCTTAACTCCAAGAGGGAGTATTTATGCTCGATAGTGGGTTCATGCCTCCATTAAATCTGGGACAGTGATAGAAAGTTCTAAGGTTGTGGATGTGCTGTTGCCACTAGGGATAAAACATTGATGCTATGTCCGAGGATGTAGTTATTGATTACATTGTCTGTTGTTTTCAACTTAATACTGGAAGGGGTTCGGATGATAACCTGAAGGTGGACTTTTTAGGCATAGATGCATCCTGGATAGCGGTCTATGTACTTTGTCGTAATGCCCAATTAAATCTCACAATATTCATCATATCATGTATGTGCATTGTCATGCCCTCCCTATTTGTCAATTGCCCAACTGTAATTTGTTCACCCAACATGCTATTTATCTTATGGGAGAGACACCTCTAGTGAACTGTGGACCCCGGTCCATTCTTTACATCGAATACAATCTACTGCAATACTTGTTCTACTGTTTTCTGCAAACAATCATTATCCACACTATACATCTAATCCTTTGTTACAGCAAGCCGGTGAGATTGACAACCTCACTGTTTCGTTGGGACAAAGTAGGTTGGTTGTGTTGGGCAGGTTCCACGTTGGCGCCGGAATCCCTGGTGTTGCGCCGCACTACATCTCGCCGCCATCAACCTTCAACGTGCTTCTTGGCTCCTACTGGTTCGATAAACCTTGGTTTCTTACTGAGGGAAAACTTGCCGCTGTACGCATCACACCTTCCTCTTGGGGTTCCCAACGGTCGCGTGATGTACGCGTATCAAGACTGTTTTCTGGCGCCGTTGCCGGGGAGATCAAGACACGCTGCAAGGGGAGTCTCCACATTCCAATCTCTTTACTTTGTTTTTGTCTTGCTTTATTTTATTTACTACTTTGTTTGCTGCATTATATCAAAACACAAAAAAATTTGTTGCTAGCTTTACTTTATTTGCTATCTTGTTTGCTATATTAAAAACACAAAAAAATTAGTTACTTGCATTTACTTTACTTGCTTCATCATGTTTCCTCCTAAGTTTATTCTTAAGGATGTACCGGTAGGCCGAGGGTCTATCCTCGGGAAAGATAATATAGAAGATTTTTTCACTCATATTAGTACGGTTGAAGATTTTGAAGATAGACACCTGGTAGAACTTGCTCCTACTTATGAAATTGCTGCTGCTTCCTTAGTACACATGTTAGAAGCTAGATTTGTTAACCTCAACCCCGTAATGCAGCATATGTTCCTTACACTAAGTGATATGGAAGAAGGAGAAAAGAAAGATTTTGTCCTAGAAACCCTTCTTAAAGAATTTGGTGATGTAGCAAGAGAAGCTAGAAAGGTCTTTACTAAATATAATATGCTTGGCTCTTATACAAACTTTGCTAGCACCCTTGGAAAGATGGAAAAAGATAGACAAAAGTACACTAATAAAGTTAATTATGAGGGGGATATTAAAACATCAAGACCTTGCAAGCTCTTGGGAATGTGCGAGGCACTAGAAAAGAATTTTGATTGGATTGTTCCTGAAAATTTGTTTGATGAGAGTAGCAAGCCCAAGACTAATGAAAAGGGAGCCTCTGAAACTTACATAGATAAGATACAATGCATAGTTGAGAAAACTCCAAACCCCGCTGTAGAGGCACCGTCTCTTGATAATACTTGATATACACTTTCTGCGCCTAGCTGAAAGGCGTTAAAGAAAAACGCTTATGGGCACTAGTGGAAAATAGGGCTTCCGTGGGAGCCATTTGTCGCGGGCGCGCCTGCACCCGCGACAAATGGTGTGGCCACGTCGCTCCTAATCCTGTGGAGGCTTTTGTCGCGGCCTTTTGTCGCGGGCCGTATTATGACCCGCGACAAAAGGGATCGGTACCCCTTTTGTCGCGGGTCGTAATACGGCCCGCGACAAAATGTCCATGCCTATATATATAGACAAGCAGCCAGCCACCCCCCACCTCATTTTTTCCTTGGTGGTGAAGGTTGAGGTGTATGCTAGCTCATTTTTCCTCATGTGCACAAGAGGTGTTTGATGGAATGCTTGTGAGAGGGATGCCACTTGGTTTTATTTGATAAGATTTCTCCTCTTTTTGATCCTAAAAGGTTAGCAACTATTTTCTCGACTATATATATATGTATAGTCCGTACAATACTAATTTTAGCAAGGTGATTGCATCTGATACATATATAATTGTACTTATGATGCAGATGAGTCATCCATGGATGTACGGTAACCGATGTGCTCCCGCTTTCAGAGAGGGCGTGAATTCTTTCCTGCTTGTGGCCGAGGCCAACAAGTCGAAGCAAGGTTTTATGTGCTGTCCATGTCTAAAATGTAAGAACGAGAAGGATTACTCTTGCTCAAGAGACATTAAGAGCCACCTGCTTCGGTTTGGATTCATGTCCAGCTATAATGTTTGGACCAAGCACGGAGAAGAAGGGGTTATAATGGAAGACGGTGATGAAGAAGAAGATAATGATGAGCAGTACCGATCTATGTTCTCTGAATGCGATGATACCGCAATGGACGGCAATGAAGAAGAAGGAGGTGAAGAACAGGCATCAGATGATCCTGTTGATGATGATCTTCGTCGGGCCATTTCTGATGCAAGAAGAGACTGTGGCACGGATAAGGAGAGGTTGCAGTTCGACAAGATGTTAGAGGACCACCACAAATTGTTGTACCCAGGTTGTGAAGATGGGCATAGAAAGCTGGGTAGCATATTGGAATTGCTGAAATGGAAGGCAGAGGTCGGTGTGACTGACTCGGGATTTGAGAAATTGATGATAATATTAAAGAAGCTGTTTCCAAGAAATAATGAATTGCCCGTCAGTACATATGAAGCAAAGAAGCTTGTCTACCCTCTAGGATTAGATGTGCAGAAGATACATGCATGCATTAATGACTGTATCCTCTACCGCGGTGAGAAGTACGAGAATTTGAATAAATGTCCGATATGTGGTGCATTGCGGTATAAGATCAGAAAAGATGACCCTGGTGATGTTGAGGGCGAGCCACCCAGGAAGAGGGTTCCTGCGAAGGTGATGTGGTATGCTCCAATAATACCACGGTTGAAATGTTTGTTCAGAAACAAAGAGCATGCCAAGTTGTTGCGATGGCACATGGAAGAACGTAGAAAGACGCGATGTTGAGGCACCCCGCTGATGGTCGGCAGTGGAGAAACATCGGGAGAGAGTTCCCGGATTTTGCAGGTGAGGCAAGGAACTTATACTTTGGTCTAAGTACAAATGGCATGAATCCTATTGGGGAGCAGAGCTGCGATCACGACACTGGCCCGTGACTCTATGTATCTACAACCTTCCTCCTTGGTTGTGCATGAAGCGGAAGTTCATTATGATGCCAGTGCTTATCCAAGGCCCAAAGCAACCGGGCAACGACATTGATGTGTACCTAAGGCCATTAGTCGATGAACTTTTGGAGTTGTGGGCCAAACCAGGTGTACGTGTGTGGGATGAGCACACGGAGCAAGAATTTGACCTACGAGCGTTGCTATTCGTAACCATCAATGATTGGCCTACTCTCAGTAACATTTCAGGACAGACGAACAAAGGATACAATGCATGCACACACTGTTTAGATGAGACTGAAAGTAAATATTTGGGAAAAAGCAGAAAAGTTGTGTACCCGTTCAATCGTCGTTTCCTTCCGCGCAAGCATCCCTTAAGGAAAAAAGGCAAGCATTTCGATGGTGAGGCAGACCGCTGTCCGAAGCCTGTCCCCCGTAGTGGTGCTGATATATTTGACATGGTCAAGGATTTAAATGTTATCTTTGGAAAGGGTCCAGGCAGTCAACCTGTTCCGAAAGACGATGACAGACACGCGCCCATGTGGAAGAAGAAATCTATTTTTTGGGAGCTAGAATATTGGAAAGTCCTGGAAGTCCGCTCTGCAATCGACGTGATGCACCTGACCAAGAATCTTTCTGTGAATATTCTAGGTTTTCTGGGCGTGTATGGAAAGACAAAAGATACACCAGAAGCACGGGAGGACCAGGAACTTCATAAAGGACGAAACGGAAATCATCCAGGGAAGTTTGTAGGGCCTGCTAGCTACGCTCTTACCAAACAAGAGAAGGAGATCTTTTTTGAAGCCCTATTCAGTATCAAGGTTCCGTCTGGTTTCACGTCGAATATAAAGGGGATAGTAAATATGAAGGAGAAAAAATTCCAGAACCTGAAGTCCCATGACTGTCACGTGCTTATGACACAATTGCTTCCGGTTGCATTGAGGGGACTTCTACCAGAAAATGTTCGACTAGCCATTGTGAAGATATCTGCATTCCTCAACGCAATTTCTCAGAAGGTAATGGATCCAGAAACTTTGTCAGGATTACAGGAAGATGTGGTCGAATGTCTTGTCAGCTTCGAGTTGTTGTTCCCACCATCCTTCTTCAATATTATGACGCACCTCCTTGTTCACCTAGTTGAAGAGATTAGAATTCTCGGTCCTTTATTTCTACACAATATGTCCCCCTTCGAGAGGTTCATGGGAGTCTTAAAGAAATATGTTCATAACCGAGCTAGGCCGGAAGGAAGTATCTCAAAGGGCTACGGAACTGAGGAGGTCATTGAGTTTTGTGTTGACTTTCTTCCTGACCTTAAGCCGATTGGTGTTCCTGAATCTCGGTATGAGGGGAGGCTGACTGGAAAAGGCACACTAGGAAGGAAAGCAACGGTGTGGAGGGACAAGATTTCTTTCAATCAAGCACACTACACAGTTCTATACAATTCCAGCTTGGTGGCTCCGTACATCGAGAAACATAAGAATGTTTTACGAGAAATAAACCCGGGCCAGCCCGAGTCCTTGATTACACGTCAACACATGAATACCTTCGGCAGTTGGTTGCAAAGACATCTCATTAATGACCCATCTGTTGTGGAGCAGCTGTACTTGTTGGCCAGGTTACCATCTTCAAACATATGTACATTCCAAGGGTACGAGATAAATTGGAATACATTTTACACGATCGACCAAGATAAAAAGAGCACCAACCAAAACAGCGGTGTCCGCTTCGATGCAAAAGACGAGAATGGGCAGACCACCACATATTATGGATACATAGAGGAGATATGGGAACTTGACTATGGTCCCACTTTTAAGGTCCCTTTGTTTCGGTGCAAATGGGTGAAGCTCAGCGCTATACATATTGACAATAAGTACGGTATGATAACAGTGGATCCCAACAATCTTGCGTACCTGGACGAGCCTTTTGTCCTAGCCAGCGAGGTGGCTCAAGTTTTCTACGTGAAGGACATGTCTAGCAAATCAAGAAAAAGAAATCAACAAAAGAATACATCAACCGAGGAGCCAAAGCGCCACATAGTTCTTTCGGGGAAAAGAAACATCGTGGGAGTGGATGACAAGACAGACATGTCAGAAGATTATAATAAGTTTAAAGAAATTCCGCCCTTCACGGTGAAAATTGACCCAAGCATCTTGCTAAATGATGAAGATTCTCCATGGCTACGGCGTAGAAGATCACAACACTAGATGGCGATGTAATAATGTATTCTTCATATATAGTTCCCAAGACAATCTCTACATTTATGTAATAATGAGAACCCTTTCCCCAACACTGTTAGAGGAGACGGAGTCTTTCACGGGCTTGCATGGAAATTTTTCCGAGGAGCAGCTTCCGAAGATGCCGTAGGGCGTGTGCACCAACGACATCTTCGAGAAGCTGCGCCACGGGAGATTTCCCAACCCTTTCCTTCATCCATGGGAATGAAACTGTGCTTGGCTTGTTGATCTGCTTGGCAAGGCGTATCGATGCTCCTTTTATAGGCACGGCACCGCTGCTACTTTGTCTTATTCCTTCGACAGGCCATCGTGCGCTACATGCTTTATCTCATCGAGCAGTGCATCCACCCACGCGTCCTTATCCTGCCGACAGCTTTAGTCGCGGTTGCAGCCACCAACCGTGACAAAAGGTTACCGACACATCCTTATCCTGCCGATAGCTTTAGTCGCGGTTGCAGCCACCAACCGTGACAAAAGGCCCTCCTAGATAAGCCTCCCCCAGTCTTTTGTCCCGGTTTGAGCCTCCACCCGGGATGAAAGTTTCGCGCGCCACTTCGTTCCCGCCTATTTTCTTCCCGCATTCCCGCCATTTTTCCACTATATATATGTAGGCTTGGACTCATATCTGCAAACCTCATCACTCTCTCCCATGGCTTCCATCGTATGTCTAACACCCCGGGAGGCGGAGGCGCTTTGCGCCTCGAACTACCCCTGCCCGCCCGGCTACCGCGTCCCGACCGGCTGGTTGCTGAGCGTCGGAGGCGTACCGGTCCCTCCTATCCCTCTAGATGTGCCACGCGAGATGGCCATCACGAACCACTACTATTTCGAGCTCACGCCTGAGCAGCGGAGGAATCCCCAGTGGCATCCCGACTACAGCCCGACTTGGGACAGCTTCTTCATCAATCGGCGTGAGAGGGCGGTTGCCAGGTACGAGGAGGACGGCCCGCCTCCTTCGAACTTCAACGAGGCCGGCCGTCGGATGTGGTGGCGCTGCCGGACTCTCCAGAGCGTCATGGCCTATCGTGGCCCCTGCCTGTGCTACCCTCAATCCCAGCCCACGCGTGCTCACCCACCGAGGTTGGACAACCGCGACCCCGATGCTAGTGACGATGACGTCGGCGACTATGATGACTACAGTGGCGAGTATTATAGGGCTAGGCACGACTATGATTGAATGGCTCCAACATTCGAATCTGGCCATGTATCTTAATTTTCAGTTGAGCTCTGTACTTTAATTTTAGTTCAGTCGTAATAAATTTCGTGTCAACCACTTTATTGAACAGAAACAACCGTCAACGACTTTATAAACTAAATTTAAACTAATAGAACCGACAACGACTTTATTGAAATTACAATAAAATAGATAAATTACTAGTCTAGTCTCAGTCGTCGTCGGAGGTTGTCTCCGTCCAAATGTCATCCCACCGAGGGTCGTTTTCGGTCCAAGTTGTATTCGGGTTCTCGAGCTCGAAGGTGGCGACGGCCCGACGGTGGCACCTGTTGGACCTGCGTTGTGCCCTAAGGATAGCGAAGAACGCGTCGGTGTTGTCGACGTCGTTGGGGAACTGCGCCCTCCACTGGCGCATCAACTGCTCGTCGTGCTCGGCGATGGCGATCCTGCGCTGCACCTGGCAGTGCCGTCGACGGTCCTCGTCGTCGACGAGGCACGGCGGTGGCGCGAGGAACTCTGCCTCCTCTAGAGATTCAACATCCGGGAAGTTCATGTCGCGCCGTGGCCGCCGAAAACGCCACGCCACCGCGTCGTAAGCGCGCGCCGCCAGCTCCGGCGTGTTGTACGTGCCAAGGGTGAGGCGGAAGCCACCGGCGCGTATCTCGGCGTAGAACCTACCGCTCGGACGCACTCGAACGCCACGGAAACCGGACGCCCCTCGACGACGTGGAGGCATCCCGGAGATGAATGAGCGGAGGAGGCGGTGGCGACGTGTGGTTGCACCCGCACTCGTCGCTATATATAGCGCATGCGGGGCATGGCACGAGTAAGCCACGGCTACACACGTCGCACGCCGGCGTCGGCGGGTGAGGCACGTGGAAGCGGTGGCCACACGTCGCACGACGGCGTCGACGGGACGCGACACGTGGCACGGGGACGCGACACGTGTGGCACGGCGGCGGTGCACAGGGGTGAAACATACCCGACTATCAATGTTTCATATGACGCGAGATGCAAATAGGTATATGGATGTCATATTCATGTTCATTAGCTTTTTCTGATCAATATTCATATATAAAACATTTGTATTTGAGTTACCATTCAAAAGTTATTGAAATAATAGTTTTATTAATTGAAAATAGAAAAAAGAAAAGGGGTGAAGAGCTGATCCGTGGCACAGCCCATCCAACGGCTCTAGGCCGTTGGATTCAAACAGCCAGAGCCGTTGGATGGGCTGTGCCACGGATCAGCCCAAAGGCCTTTTGTCACGGGTGGTGGCTCGACCCGCGACAAATGGGGGGTGGGTATAAGAGGGGCCGTCGCGGGCGGAGCCGCCACCCGCGACTCCTGGAGGCCAACCCTAGACGAAGAGAGCGCCGCCAGGCTGCCGGATTTCACCGCCGCCGCCGTTCGCCGCCGCCGCCGCCGACGCCCTCACCCGCGCGCCCAAGCACCCCCTCGGGCCGCCGCCTGCGCGTTCCTCGCTCCACCCGGGGCCGCCGCCTGCGCGTCCTCGGGCCGCCGCCCGCGCCGCTCCGCCTCGGGCCGCCGCCTGCGCCGCCGGTGCCCTCTTCCTACTCCAGCGCGCGCCGCCGTCTGCAAGAGGTAGCGCCGCTGCGCGCCTGCTCGGGCGCCGCCGTTGCCGTTTTTTTTCATTTTTTTATATATACTTAATTGAGTTAATTAGTTAGTATTTAATTAGTTAGTTAGTTTAGGCCGGTTTAGTTAGGGTTTAGGTTTATAGTTAGTTAGTTTAGGTTTAGTTAGTTTAGGTTTAGTTAGTATGTATATATGTATTAAGTTAATTAGTATGAATTAGTTAGTTAGTTTAGGTTTAGTTAGTTAGTTTAATTAGGTTTAGTTAGTTAGTTTAGGTTTAGTTAGTTAATTGATTAGTTTTAGGTTGAAAAATGTTTAGTTTAGAAAAATGTTTAGTATATGTATTTACGGTTTTTTAGTATATGTATTTGCTTTATGGATTTAGTTTGTGCTTTAGTATATGTATTTGTATATACGGATTTAGTTTGTAATTTAGTATATGTATGTACTTAGTTAGTATATGTATTTTGTATAGTTAGTTTATAATTAGTATATGGATTTAGTTTGTGCTTTAGTATATGTATTTGGTATATGGACGACTCCTCCACCGACACCCTCTCTCGCAAACTAGCGTCGCCGACACCCTCTCTCTCGCAAACACGCGTCCACCGACACCCTCTCTCTCTCTCGCAAACACGCGTCGCCGACACCCTCTCTCTCTCTCTCTGGCAAACACGCGTCGCCGACACCCTCTCTCTCTCTCTCGCAAACACGCGTCGCCGACACCCTCTCCCTCTCGCAAACACGCGTCGCCGACACCATCTCCCTCTCGCAAACACGCGTCGCCGACACACTCTCCCTCTCGCAAACACGCGTCGCCGATTAGGGTTAGGGTTTGGTTAGTGTTTGATTAGGGTTAGGGTTTGCTTTGTGTTTGATTAGGGTTAGGGTTAGAACATATACTTATCGATTTAATTCTTTTGCAGAAACAATGGATCCATTCGAACGGGACTTGGAACAGGAAGACATGTTCGCGGACATAATCCGCGATGGTACAGAAGCCGACCGAGAAGACCGCGACTCCGGTGATGGAGAAGCCCGCGGCTCCGGTCATGGAGAAGCCGACGGCTCCGGTCATGGAGAAGCCGACGGCTCCGGTGACGGAGAAGCCGACGGCTCCGGTCATGACGAGGTATTAATGGAATTCTATATGTACATATCTATTGAGGCATTAGTATAGAGGCATTAATGCAATTCTATATGTATTCTCTTAGGCCTCCGAAGATAAGATAGAGAAACGAGGCCCGGCAAAGAAGTTGACCAAAAAAGACCACTTCACAATTGAAGCTATATCACCGGAAGGCCAACCGGTGGTACCCGCGAATGTCGGAGTGACATTTAAAAATCAGTGCGGAGTTGTGGTTAGAGATCGTCTCCCGATCACTATCAGAGAATGGAACAAGACCAAGAATGTGTCCGAAAATCAGGTTGCCGATAGGTACAAAGACACACTTTTCAGCGACCTCATGGCACATTTCACTTTGCCAGATTTGGGATCGGAGTCTGAGAATGCTAAGCAGAGGGCGCTAGTGAAGAAATGGGCTCTTAAGAAGATGGGGGAACTTTTCCGGGCGTATAAGAACCGGTTATGGAAAAATTATAAGAAAGACAAGAAGCCTCCATTATTCGAGAACTATCTAGCGAAGCAGGAGCATAATTGGGAAGAATTTGTGAAGTACAAAGAATCAGAGGAGGCTGTGAACCTGTCCAAGAAAAACAAGAAGAATGCAAGCGAAAAGAAATATCACCATCATACGGGGCGAGGGGGCTACGGAGTAGTCATGCCTAAGTGAGATGAACAAGAGGCTGAGATGGAGCTGAAAGGGATCACTCCAGAACCCACGCGAGAAGGATGGGACACTAGGGCTCGAAATTGGTTCCTCGCGCATGGTTGTGAGTATGACATGAAGACAGGGAACATTGTTGAAAGTGACAGCAGGGTTAGGGTACCCAGGGAAAAATGGATTGAAGTGACGACAGATATAAAGGCGGGAAAACTAAAGTTTGCTCCCGATAGAGAGAAAGACTTGCTGACGCTTGTCCTCGGTAATCCTGAGAAGGGAGGACGAACAAGAGGCTTCGGCCCTAGTGTTCCGTGGTCGCTTGGGTTTCCGGCCGACGCGGAGACTTATAGAAGCCGAGCGAGAGCTAAACAACGCCAGCTGGAGGTGCAGAATGACCGGATGGCCGAGTTCCAACGCTGACTTGACCAGCAGCAGCGGGAGCTTCAGCAGCAGCAGCGGGAGATAAATGAACTAAAAGGACAGCGCCCGCCAGATAATACCGCTGACATATCTCAGCGACGAGACAGCAGCGTGGCCGACTCGGAGGCCCCTCCTACACGGATGATGATAGATGCCGGTCCTGGCGACCCCTTGGATGGAATCAAGGAGCAAACACCTTGTGATCTCCATGAGGTGTTCAGGAAGGTGTCTGTTAAGGTGGCGGTCGGCTATGTCTTACCGGCATTTGGACCTGAAGGTGAGCCGGCAACATGGCATGGCAATCCGATTCCAGCTGGCTATGCTCTTGTCGGGGTGGATTCAGTTGTCCCATCGTGGGAGACATTGGAGCTCGATATCCCTGGAGGTGATGGGGGGCTTACACTCAGAGAGGTGCTGGGAGAAATCATTCTCTGGGAAAAGAAGAACATCAGGCTGCCAGGCTGGGTAGCACCTAGTACTAGTCGTCCCAGCAAGTCACCATCACCTCCTCCAGGTGATCGCAGGCCACCATCACCTCCTCCTACTGATCACATGTCGCCACCATCACCCCGTGGGTACGACGTCGACCACGACATCGGTAGTCCATCTCCATCTCCAGCGCCGCCGCCTCCGCCCACTAAGACTCGGAATGCACCCAGCCGGAAGCGTTTCAAGAGTCCTGTCCGCAAGATGTCGCCCCTCCCAAAAGTACCAAAGGTTCCCCCCCCCCCGTCCTTACGATCGTACTGAGGAGGAAAATGATGCCATTGTTAAGAAATACAATTATGATTTTTTTTTTCATAAGCCAAAACCTCCAGCGCCAGAGCCATACACAGAGAAGCAAATAGAATATGCTACTAGTTTTCTGAACACACCATCGCAGTATGAGTTACACGAGAAGAAGGATGACTATACACACACTCTTGTGAAGGTAATTGACCAAAAGAAGGATGAAAAGGCTAAGGAGAAGGACATTGCTGGCACGAGCAAATCATCAGCTAGAAGTGCAGCTGAGAAAAAGTCAAGTTCAACAAGTGCACCCCTCAAGGCCAAGCAAACGATAAAAGGCAAAAAGAGAAAGGAAGTTCCCCTCCTCGGTGCTCAGCCCAAACAATCGATCCCAGCACTCAAAGTGCTTAATGTTCCCAAGGTGTACCAGTAACATGGTGGTCTCGATATGGAAGAAGCTGCAAGGCTAGCGGCTGCTTGTTCAGTTATCGTGGAGGAATTGCTGTTTGCAGCAGATGCTGCACTACCCACTGCTGATATAGCTCCTAAATTTGTCTACGGGGCCGACTTGGTCAGCAGAGAGCAGCTGCATAAACTGCCAACACATATGCGGAATTTGCATCAGTGGTACCTTGATGCATGCAAGGAGAACATAATGTACATCGTGGCGAGTATACCATGGGAATATTACTACCGAAAGGAGGAGATCCATATTGAGATGAATGAACTCTGGCAGTTATTCAATCTAGATGCCCTCGACAAATCTCTCATGAGTTGCTATTGCTTGTAAGTTGTTAACTACATATAAGTTCATTTTCATTCAGTTCATGTTCGTTTTCATTGCATATATATACTCATTATATCTTATGTGTTCTCTTATGCAGACCGAAGATCAGTGAATGCAAAAGTAATAATATTATCAATGTTGGGTTTATTGACCCAGATAAAATACATGTTGAAACGGTGAAGCATAAACGCGAAGAAACAGGGGGAAACCTACTAAGGTTTTTGGGGGAGCAATATTTCTGTGATTCAATATTGTTTCCTTACAACTACGAGTGAGAGTCTTAATGATCTTTTATGCACATTCAATTTTTCTTACTCGATGTTAAGTGTAATTCCTGACGTATATGCATAACATGTGCAGCTTCCACTGGATTCTACTAGACATTCAACCTGATAAGGGAATAGTTGAAGTAAGAGACCCACTGAGTAGAGGCGTGGACGGGTTCCGGGACTTGCGAAGTTGCTCCAAGTGTAATTTCCTTCATCGCCGCGCTTTATCTTTCGTGAGATATCAATTAATTATCCACTCATTCAATCATTCTTTTGCCTGGCAGGGCTTGGCAAGCTTTGAAGAATCATCATAAGGAGATTACCTTTGCAAAGAAGCTAACATTTACTCATGTACCGTGCCCCCAGCAGCCACAAGGGACGAATCTATGTGGATACTACGTTTGCGAGTCCATTCGCATGTTAACCACTGAGAAGCAGAACAAAAATAAATTCGACGTAAGCAATAACATTCACAACTTTATTTATTATCATCAATATTTCGTTATCAAGACTGATATAGTCATACTCATCTCATTTTCGTATATAGGTCGACTTCATGCGGGATGAGACTCCAACCAAAGGAACACGCACTAGGAATCGCGGAGGAGCGGCGGGACTTTTGGTTAGAGAAGTAATAAACAACAAAGGCTTGTTTAGTCCAAATAGATGCTCTACCTCCAAATAGACGGTCGTTAGTACCGCTTGTCGATACGTGAGCTCCATGTATATATGTAGGGAATCTACGAATATGTGTAAGGGGAATCGACTTTTGCTTCCAATATTTGTTTGATCGATCTATATATATATATATATATATATATATATATATATATATATATATATAATGAATGAACGTGTACAAATTCTAGTAGCGTACAAATATATGCAACTTTTATTTTCGAACGAAAAAAATGAAATAACAGGCGGTCGGTGGTGGGGGGGGGGGGGGTGCTGCACCCCTCAAACCCTAAAGCAGCAGCGTTGTGCGCGCGCCAAGTAGAGGGCCTTTTGTCGCGGGTGGTATTACCACCCGCGACAAAAGGGCCTGTGCCCTGCGCGCCCCGCGGCTGCCACGTGGTGGACCTTATGTCGCGGGTCGTAAGCGACCCGCGACAAAAGGTGGACCCTTTTGTCGCGCCTCTCTTGTCGCGCCTGGACGCCCGCGACAAAAGGGTCATACCACCCGGATCAAATGCCCTGTTTTCCACTAGTGGGGAGACAACCCATGATTTTACTATAGTACTTTTATTTTATATTTGAGTTTTGGAAGTTGTTACTACTGTAGCAACCTCTCCTTATCTTAGTTTTGTGCATTGTTGTGCCAAGTAAAGTCATTGATAGTAAGGTTCATACTAGATTTGGATTACTGCGCAGAAACAGATTTCTTTGCTGTCACGAATCTGGGCCTAATTATCTGTAGGTAACTCAGAAAATTATGCCAATTTACGTGAGTGATCCTCAGATATGTACGCAACTTTCATTCAATTTGATCATTTTCATTTGAGCAAGTCTGGTGCCTCAATAAAATTCGTCTTTACGAACTGTTCTATTTTGACAGATTCTGCCTTTTATTTCGCATTGCCTGTTTTGCTATGCTTGATGGATTTTTCGATTCCATTAACTTTCAGTAGCTTTGTGCAATGTCCAGAAGTGTTAAGAATGATTGTGTCACTTCTGAACATGTAAATTTTAATTGTGCACTGACCCTCTAATGAGTTGTTTTGAGTTTGGTGTGGAGGAAGTTTTCAAGGATCAAGAGAGGGAGATGATACAATATGATCAAGGAGAGTGAAAACTCTAAGCTTGGGGATGCCCCGGTGGTTCACCCCTGCATATATCAAGAAGACTCAAGCGTCTAAGCTTGGGGATGCCCAAGGCATCCCCTTCTTCATCGACAACATTATCAGGTTCCTCTAGTGAAACTATATTTTTATTCCATCACATCTTATGTACTTTGCTTGGAGCGTCGGTTTGTTTTTTGTTTTTGTTTTTGTTTGAATAAAATGGATCCTAGCATTCATTGTGTGGGAGAGAGACACGCTCCGCTGTTGCATATGGACAAATATGTCCTTAGGCTTTACTCATAATATTCATGGCTAAAGTTTCTTCTTCGTTAAACTGTTATATGGTTGGAATCGGAAAATGATACATGTAGTAATTGGTAAAATGTCTTGGATAATGTGATACTTGGCAATTGTTGTGCTCATGTTTAAGCTCTTGCATCATATACTTTGCACCTATTAATGAAGAAATACATAGAGCTTGCTAAAATTTGGTTTGCATAATTGGTCTCTCTAAGGTCTAGATAATTTCTAGTATTGAGTTTGAACAACAAGGAAGACGGTGTAGAGTCTTATAATGTTTACAATATGTCTTTTATGTGAGTTTTGCTGCACCGGTTCATCCTTGTGTTTGTTTCAAATAACCTTTCTAGCCTAAGCCTTGTATCGAGAGGGAATACTTCTCATGCATCCAAAATCCTTGAGCCAACCACTATGCCATTTGTGTCCACCATACCTACCTACTACATGGTATTTCTCTGCCATTCCAAAGTAAATTGCTTGAGTGCTACCTTTAAATTTCTATCCTTTACCTTTGCAATATATAGCTCATGGGACAAATAGCCTAAAAACTATTGTGGTATTGAATATGTACTTATGCACTTTATCTCTTATTAAGTTGCTTGTTGTGCGATAACCATGTTCCTCGGGACGCCATCAACTACTCTTTGTTGAATATCATGTGAGTTGCTATGCATGTCCGTCTTGTCTGAAGTAAGGGAGATTTACCGCTAGAATGGTTAGAGCATGCATAATGTTAGAGAAGAACATTGGGCCGCTAACTAAAGCCATGATCCATGGTGGAAGTTTCAGTTTTGGACAAATATCCTCAATCTCATATGAGAAAATTAATAATTGTTGAATGCTTATGCATAAAAGAGGAGTCCATTATCTGTTGTCTATGTTGTCCCGGTATGGATGTCTAAGTTGAGAATAATCAAAAGCGAGAAATCCGATGCAAGCTTTCTCCTTAGACCTTTGTACAGGCGGCATAGAGGTACCCCTTTGTGACACTTGGTTAAAACATATGCATTGCAATGATAATCCAGGTAATCCGAGCTAATTAGGACAAGGTGCGGGCACTATTAGTATACTATGCATGAGGCTTGCAACTTGTAGGATATAATTTACATAACACATATGCTTTATTACTACCGTTGACAAAATTGTTTCTTGTTTTCAAAACCAAAGCTCTAGCACAAATATAGCAATCAATGCTTCCCTCTGCGAAGGGCCATTCTTTTACTTTTATGTTGAGTCAGTTCACCTATTTCTCTCCATCTCAAGAAGCAAACACTTGTGTGAACTGTGCATTGATTCCTACATACTTGCATATTGCACTTGTTATATTACTCTATGTTGACAATATCCATGAGATATACATGTTACAAGTTGAAAGCAACCGCTGAAACTTAATCTTCCTTTGTGTTGCTTCAATGCCTTTACTTTGAATTATTGCTTTATGAGTTAACTCTTACGCAAGACTTATTGATGCTTGTCTTGAAGTACTATTCATGAAAAGTCTTTGCTTTATGATTCAGTTGTTTACTCATGTCATTTACCATTGTTTTGATCGCTGCATTCATTACATATGCTTACAATAGTATGATCAAGGTTATGATGGCATGTCACTCCAGAAATTACCTTTGTTATCGTTTACCTGCTCGGGACGAGCAGAAACTAAGCTTGGGGATGCTGATACGTCTCCGACGTATCGATAATTTCTTATGTTCCATGCCACATTATTGATGATATCTACATGTTCTATGCATACTTTATGTCATATTTATGCATTTTCCGGCACTAACCTATTAACGAGATGCCGAAGAGCCAGTTGCTGTTTTCTGCTGTTTTTGGTTTCAGAAATCCTAGTAAGGAAATATTCTCGGAATTGGACGAAATCAACGCCCAGGGGCCTATTTTCACACGAAGCTTCCAGAAGACCGAAGGAGTCACAAAGTGGGGCCACGAGGCGCCGACTCACTAAGGCGGCGCGGCCTGGCCCTTGGCCGCGCCGGCCTAGCGTGTGGGGCCCTCGTGTGGCCCCCTGACCTATCTCCTCCGCCTACTTATAACCTTCGTCGCGAAACCCCCAGTACCGAGAGCCACGATACGGAAAACCTTCCAGAGACGCCGCCGCCGCCAATCCCATCTCGGGGATTCAGGAGATTGCCTCCGGCACCCTGCCGGAGACGGGAATCATCTCCCGGAGGACTCTTCACCGCCATGGTCGCCTCCGGAGTGATGAGTGAGTAGTTCACCCCTGGACTATGGGTCCATAGCAGTAGCTAGATGGTCGTCTTCTCCTAATTGTGCTTCATTGTCGGGTCTTGTGAGCTGCCTAACATGATCAAGATCATCTATCTGTAATGCTATATGTTGTGTTTGTTGGGATCCGATGGATAGAGAATACTATGTTATGTTGATTATTAATCTATTACCTATGTGTTGTTTATGATCTTGCATGCTCTCCGTTATTAGTAGAGGCTCTGGCCAAGTTTTTACTCTTAACTCCAAGAGGGAGTATTTATGCTCGATAGTGGGTTCATGCCTCCATTAAATGCAGGACGATGTGAGAAAGTTCTAAGGTTGTGGATGTGCTGTTGCCACTAGGGATAAAACATTGATGCTATGTCCGAGGATGTAGTTATTGATTACATTACGCACCATACTTAATGCAATTGTCTGTTGTTTTCAACTTAATACTGGAAGGGGTTCGGATGATAACCTGAAGGTGGACTTTTTAGGCATAGATGCATGCTGGATAGCGGTCTATGTACTTTGTCGTAATGCCCAATTAAATCTCACAATATTCATCATATCATGTATGTGCATTGTCATGCCCTCTCTATTTGTCAATTGCCCAACTGTAATTTGTTCACCCAACATGCTATTTATCTTATGGGAGAGACACCTCTAGTGAACTGTGGACCCCAGTCCATTCTTTACATCGAATACAATCTACTGCAATACTTGTTCTACTCTTTTCTGCAAACAATCATCATCCACACTATACATCTAATCCTTTGTTACAGCAAGCCGGTGAGATTGACAACCTCACTGTTTCGTTGGGAAAAAGTACTTTGGTTGTGTTGTGTAGGTTCCACGTTGGCGCCAGAATCCCTGGTGTTGCGCCGCACTACATCTCGCTGCCATCAACCTTCAACATGCTTCTTGGCTCCTACTGGTTCGATAAACCTTGGTTTCTTACTGAGGGATAACTTGCCGCTGTACGCATCACACCTTCCTCATGATGTACGCGTATCAGAGCCTCCACCCGTGTCTGCCTGGAGGTACCGCCCAAGGATGGGTGGAGGTACCGGCCACTAGTTCTTCTCCACGGGAGACTTGCTGTTCTTCCCCTTCCTCTCTCCTGTGCTTGAACAAAACCAACCAAAAATGACCCAAATCGAGGAAAAACGATGGAATTTGTGGATAGAAAGTGGGGGAAGTAGTAGATCAACACTAATAACACCGAATAATTGGACCAAAACCACTCAAAACGCAACAAAATCGCAGATCCGTCAAAAGGAAAATTAGGGCTATTTTTTTTGGGGATTTTTTTGGGAAATTTTTTAGAAACGAAATTGGGTGGGTGGGGGGTCGAATTCGCGGTAACCTTGAGCTGCTGATACCATATGATGAGGTCTAAGACCTAATTTGTGGCCCAATCTTGCGAAATCGACCCGAAATCAAAAGGGGAAAGAGGGGAAACGAAGAACGAGATGAACACGACGAACACACACGCACACCAACCCGATACAATCGACTTACACTCCCGTGGCTCGAAAAACCACGCCGGTAGAATCACACTAGGAGAGACCGCGAGGTTGAATCCCGGTGTGAGAGATCGGTGATGTAGACGAACACTTGTGCGAGAGAGAGAGTGGATACACTAGAATCTCACACACAATTATTAATCTCCAACAAGAGTGGCCTTGATGAAACACAGGAGATAATCCCAGTTTATGAGCAGAGCTCTAAGAATCATCCAAATCTATGTCTAACCCTAGCAAATGAGGAGTACGGGGATACATATAGCTCAGATTTGAGTCAAGGGTAGTTTGGGCAAAGGCTACTTAAGTTACAGCAGTTGGATTACGAATCAACGGTTCAGATTCGGGCCAATTCGCGCGCGGGCGGTACCACGGGCGGAGGTACAGGCCATGGTACCGGAAAAACCTCAAATTGGAGCGTGCATGTCCAGGGTAGTGGGAAGGCGAGCGGTACCACGGGCGGTACCTTGGCCGGAGGTACCGGCCATGCATTGGGTGGAGGTACCGGCCAAGGTACCGGCCTCCTCTTCTCTTCCGCGGGGCGACCAGGCTGGGGAGGGGCCGCCCAGCTCCCGCCGGTAGTACCGGCCAGGAGGGGCCGGTACTACCGATCTCTCCCTCTTGCGCGCGGCCAGGCCTGCCCTTGGCCACCTGCCAGGCAGGGTGGAGGCTCCGGCCATCATTGGCCTGGAGGTACCGGCCTCCCTTGACCTGGAGGCTCCACCCTCCACTCTCTCTTTCTCTTGTCCCTTGTTCTTTCTTCCTTCTTCTTCTTCCTTCTTTCTTTCTTCTTCTTCTAGTCCATTGGCTTTAGCTTCTTCCTTGATGAATGGTGCCTCCTCTCCCTCGTATCCTTGATGATTCTTGTACCTAATGACACATAGGGTTTCGGCATGAGGTAGCATTCCGTCCAATGGTGTGTCAAGGTCAAGAGTAGCGAGGATTGAGTTCACCTTATCGTGTAGCGCTTTGATTCGAGCTCGTGTCATCGGTCCACTTGGGGGACTAGTTGGACTTGGTGTAGCGTCGTCGGTGAGCGGGGCTACATCAGAAGATCTTGACGGTGCCACAATCGGGCAGCACCTCCGTACTCGGTCACACGTTCGGTGTTGATGAAGACGATGTCCTTCTCCCCGTTCCAGCGGGCAGCGGAAGTAGTAGCTCCTCCTTGAATCCGGCAGCACGACGGCGTGGTGGTGGTGGCGATGGAGATCTCCGGCGGAGCTTCGCTAAGCGTTGCGGGAGAGGGGAGGAGTGGGGCGGCTAGGGTTTGGGGAGAGGGGGTGGCCGGCCTCCTTGGGGTGCGGCCAAGGTGGTGGTATTGTGGTGGCCGGCCCCCTCCCCTTGCCCGTCATTATATAGGTGGAACCCCGAAGTGTTGGACTACAAGTCTTCGAATAAGACCCCAACCCAAAAACTTCCATGTTGTAGGGAAACCTACCCAAGGTGGGACTCCCACCTCAAGTGGGATTCCCACCCTTCCATGAGGGGGGTGGCCAGCCCCCTTGGTGGGGTCCACTTGGGACTCCACCCCACTAGGGTTGGCCGGCCATGGGTGGTGGAGTCCCTCCGGGACTCCGCCTTCCAAAGTGAATTCTTTCGGACTTTTCTAGAACCTTATAGAACCTTCCATAAATTCACCGGATCATTTTCAAACTTATAAAATGACTTCCTATATATGAATCTTATTCTCCGGACCATTCCGGAACTCCTCGTGATGTCCGGGATCCCATCCGAGACTCCGAACAAAACTTCGAACTCCATTCCATATTCAAGTTCTACTATTACAACATCAAACCTTAAGTGTGTCACCCTACGGTTCGCGAACTATGTAGACATGGTTGAGAACTCTTTCCGACCAATAACCAATAGCGGGATCTGGAGATCCATAATGGCTCCCACATATTCAACGATGACTTAGTGATCGAATGAACCATTCACATACGATACCAATTCCTTTTGTCACGCGATATTTTACTTGTCCGAGGTTTGATCATCGATATCTCTCTATACCTTGTTCAACCTCGTATCCTGACAATTACTCTTTACTCGTACTGTGGTATGTGGTCTCTTATGAACCATTCATATGCTTGCAAGCTATTAGACGACATTTCACCGAGAGGGCCCAGCGTATATCTATCCGTCATCGGGATGGACAAATCCCACTGTTGATCCATATGCCTCAACTCATACTTTCCGGATACTTAATCCCACCTTTATAACTACCCATTTACGCAGTGGCGTTTGATGTAATCAAAGTACCTTTCCGGTATAAGTGATTTATATGATCTCATGGTCGAAAGGACTAGGTAACTATGTATCGAAAGCTTATAGCAAATAACTTAATGACGTGATCTTATGCTACGCTTAATTGGGTGTGTCCATTACATCATTCATATAATGATATAACCTTGTTATTAATAACATCCAGTGTTCATGATTATGAAACTAATCATCTATTAATCAACAAGCTAGTTAAGAGGCTTACTAGGGACTCATTGTTGTTTACATAACACACATGTATCAATATTTCGGTTAATACAATTATAGCATGGTATATAAACATTTATCATGAACATAAAGATATATAATAACCTCTTTTATTATTGCCTCTTGGGCATATCTCCAACAGTCTCCCACTTGCACTAGAGTCAATAATCTAGATTATATTGTAAGGTACCTAACACCCATGGCATTCTGGTGTTGGTCATGCTTTGCCCTAGGGAGAGCTTTAGTCAACGGATCTGCTACATTCAGATCAGTGTGTACTTTGCAAATCTTTACTTCTCCATCTTCGCCGTACTCGCGAATCGAGTGATAACGCAGCTTGATATGCTTCAGCCTCTTGTGTGACCTTGGTTCTTGTGCATTGGCGATGGCACCCATGTTGTCATAGTAGATGACTAGTGGGTCCAATGCACTAGGAACCACACCGAGCTCTACAATGAACCTCTTCATCCATACCGCTTCTGATGAAGCCTCTGAAGCCGCTATGTACTCTAATTCTGTTGAAGACTTCGCCACCGTGCACTGCTTCGAGCTTGCCCAGCTTACTGCAGCACCATTCAATATAAACACGTGCCCAGACTGAGACTTAGAGTCATCAGGATCAGTGTTCCAACTTGCATCGGTGTAACTTGTTACAACGAGCTCTTGGTCACCTCCATAACAAAGAAACATATCCTTAGTTCTTTTCAAGTACTTCAGGATATTCTTGACCGCTGTCCAGTGTTCCATTCCTGGATCACTTTGATATCTGCTAGTTAAACTAACAGCATGTGCTATATCCGGTCTAGTACGTACATATCATGGCATACATAATAGAGCCTACTGCCGAGGCATAGGGGATCTGACTCATCCTTTCTCTTTCTTCTGCCGTAGCCGGACCTTGAGTCTTACTCAAGACCTTGCCTGGTAACATAGGTAAGAATCCTTTCTTACTTTCGTCCATTCTAAACTTCTTTAGAATCTTGTCCAGGTATGTACTCTGTGATAGCCCTATTAGACGTCTTGATCTATCTCTATAAATCTTGATGCCTAATATATACGATGCTTCACCAAGGTCTTTCATTGAAAAACTATTATTCAAATAACCTTTTACACTGCTTAATAGTTCTATATCATTTCCAATCAATAATATGTCATCTACATATAATATCAGGAACGCTACAGAGCTCCCACTCACTTTCTTGTAAATACAGGCCTCTCCATGACACTGTATAAACCCGAAGTCTTTGATCACCTTATCAAAGCATCGGTTCCAACTTCTTGATGCTTGCTACAGTCCATAAATTGAACGCTGAAGTTTGCATACCTTGTCAGCATTTTTAGGATCGACAAAACCTTTGGGTTGTACCATATACAACTCTTCCTCAATGTCTACATTAAGGAACGCCGTTTTGACATCCATCTGCCAAAATCTCAGAATCGAAAAATGCAGCTATTGCTAACAAAATCCTCACAGATTTTAGCTTCGCTACAGGTGAGAAAGTCTCATCGTAGTCAACACCTTGAATTTGTCGGAAACCCTTTGCGAAAAGTCAAGCTTTATAGACAGTAATATTACCATCAGCATCTGTTTTTCTCTTGAAGATCCATTTATTCTCGACAGCCTTGCGGCTATCAGGTAAGTCTACCAAAGTCCATACTTTGTTATCATACATGGATCCCATTTCGGATTTCATGGCTTCTTGCCATTTATTGGAATCTGGGCTCATCATCGCTTCTTCATACGTCGCATGGTCTTCATCATTGTTGTCCATAATCATGACATTTAGACAAGGATCATACCAATCAGGAGTGGTACGTTCCTGTAACATCCCAAATTTCAATAAAAAGAAAGTTAGAAGATTCTAGAGAGCAAAATTTCAAACCAACAAAAACTTTTTAAATTGCATATAGTGCCATGCATAGGACTTGTGCATTTGAGTAATATGCCATGATGAGTGTTATTATATATATGTGCTATACTCTAAAACCCTAATGTGATCATGAGAAGATCACCAACCAAATAAATCCAAAAAGAGAAAGAAATCAAATAAAAGAAAAACCCTAAAACCCTCACATATGGCTTATGCCATTTTTATAAATTTTGACCCTAGACCATTTTGGTCTTCACCATTAGTTGAATAATGTTAATAAACACTTCTTACAACTTTTGGAATCAAAGAATCACAAATCAAATGGATTTCAAATGCAAATTTGGCTCACATATGATAATGGTCAAATCTGCCAATTATAGTCTGATCACTACTTTGAGCCCCTGCAATTCAAAATTTTCAAACTAAACCTTGCTAACTCTTTGCACCTCATCCAAGACAACATCAAGTTGAACACTTTTTGTAAAGATCACCATGCCAAATTCTTTCTAGATCAAATGCTATGCTCATCCAAAGTTGCAACATTTTATTAAGTGGAACAATCTCACACTTAGTCAAATTTGCAATTCCTTGAATTTAACAATTCCACCACCACCTCTCATCAGCTCTGGTCAAATACAACTCAACCAAACACACCCATTTCAAATTGGTCAACCATTTGAATTCACTCAAATTTGAACAAAAATGACAAATTCCAAATATGGAACTATTTGACACTATTTCAAATAGTGTCCTACTTAACCCTAACCTGCCCTAAACTACCCTACCTGGTCCCCTCTCTCTTTCTTCCAAGCATAGGAACCCTAAGGAGCCACCCTAGCAAGACATGGACATGGCCATGCCGGCCATGTGCCACATGTCAAGCTCCACCCCTCTCCCTTCTTCCTCAGCCATGGCCACCGTGCCCCATCGCTCCACCTCACCTCCCTACCGCAGCCTATGCAAGCTCTGGTCGGAGAGAACGCCGAAGCTCGCCGGAAAATGTGATGACCCAGCGTACCACTGCATGGTGTAGTACACAAGTCATTGACATAACACAAGTGAAACACCGTTCCACTCATATTACATCTCTCAGAGTGGTACAACAGAAACATATGCGAGTCCAAGGTATGTCTATAGAAGTACACACGAGCTTTTTACATAAGATCAACACAACCTCCTACTTTACAGTGAGGTAAAACTTCAAATAAAGCTCTAGAAGAACGACTCGTAGTCTATCTTATTGCTAACTCATGTTTAAGAGCTACTTGGCTTGCTATAGAAATCTAGCTACTTAGGTGCTAGGATTAGGGAAAGGTTCCCGTCTATTACTAGTCTAGGTTTCCATAATAGCTGATGCAGAAGTTGACTCCATTGACTTCTTTGACTGGATTCTTCATCTTGTTGAAGTTGACTCCCTTGTCTTCGAGTTCCACGGTAGTTCTCCTTCGGTGCCTTGATCTAAGAAGGGGGTTCAAATGGGAGGGAATGAGTACGAGCGTACTCAGCAAGTTCATATTAGGAAATATGTGTATCATGCACTAGCTACAGCCATAGACCAGAAAGTCATAGGCCAATGCAAGTTTTCATAAATATTTCTTCAAAAGGTTTATTTTATTCTGAAAACTATGCCCGTCAGTCTTCACAGGTTGACCAGAACTTCGTGGAGTTCCTTTCCTGCCGCGTTCGCAGTTCCCTTCCCGGAACAAGGAGTGACAGCCACAATTTGATACACTCTGCAGAGGTGCGTTACTTTTCCCACAAGAGATTCCACCCCTTTTGCCATCCGCAAGGACTTGCCCCCGTTCACACTTCCTTTGGTGTGAGGCCAGGTATGAAAATCCAAGCCCACACCGCCTTCTCCGCGACTGCAAACCCACCCTTTTGTCCACCCGCACACCCCCAGTAGACTTCTCCCGATAATACGGCAGTGCCTCCAACGTAGATCGTAGAGCCATCATCACTAATGGATGGGGATTTAAAAGGCCATCCCAACCTACGGCAGTGCCTCCAACACCCCGCCGGCTCTACCAATCCGTTGGCGTGCAGAAGGGAAAAGATACGGCTGGCTTCCCCAGAGCCATTATAGATCTCATGGTTAACGCGGTTTGTACGGTGCTAGAATCACTGGACGGCATTGGTAATTAATCCTAGGGTGATATAACCCATGCAATGGAACCTCCACCATATCAACACATACCATGGTTCCATTGCCCACCACATAGTCATATTCATAATTGTAAAATAATACTTTGCTTTTCAATGCATGAGTGATAAGTATAGTACTTTGCATATAGTTTGATACAAATAATCAAATGACATGAGCAAGCGATGAACTTGCCTTTCTTGACTGCAAGATTATGCAGGCAAAAGCTTCGATACGTGAGAACTCCAAATGCTGAAATACCATCATCGTCCGGTAAGGACAATGTTTAAAGAACTAGCAAAGATGCTATAATGCATAGTATGAGATGCAATCGTCCCGAGCGTAACCTAACCTCGATGATTTAGGATGTATGAGTTGTAAAGATTTCTTTATGGTTGGTTGCACTTTTTAGAAAGGTTCTCAAACAAGGTTTTTATTAGGGTTTGGTTATATTAGCATCATAATTAAGTGATATAAGACATCATAACAATCATACACATAAAGAGTAGTGGTGGAATAATATATAAAGAATAGTCGTCAATTTTAGGTTCTACAGAACATGGTTGATGATTACTTATACTATACTTCAAAAGAATAACTTTTGAAGAACATGTTAATTAAGAATTAATGAGTATTTCAAAGAAGGATTAGGGCTTCTACGATTTGATTGATATTTGTACTTCAAAAGAATACTTTTGAAGAACAGATAAAATAAGAATATGAACTACTATACATAGGAGCTATGGCTTTCTAGGGTTTACTATTGGATTCCTTTAGTTTCACTAATAGGAACTAGTTGGTTCTTAACTTGGAATGGGTTTCTATATAGCAAGTATTGTTAGGTTTATTGCTATGGTTTCTTCTAAGCATCATATCAAAAGATGGTTATCAAGATGGTTCTATAAATTAGCTACTAGGGTTTACCATGGTTTCTCATTTGCTTCACTAAGTAATCACTAATAGTTTCTAAGCTAAGTGGCTTATCATTTCCTAAGTAGGGTTTAGTGGAATAGGAGCATGTGTTGTGAATTGCTACACAGGATTGATACTAGGGTTCTTTATTATAGTTCTACTAGGGTTTGATGTTTGAGGTTGGTCTTAATGGTATGGTATATAGGAGTGGTGATTAATGGTACTAATCCAATTAACAAGTTAGGGTTTATACCTAGGTGACACTAGTGGATCATATAGGTTTTAATTAAGAATAGGGACATGAAATGATAATCTCATGTGACTTGGTTTTATGCTAGTGGATCATAAGAATGCATTCAATTGTTGCTTATTAGGGTTCTATATGTCAAGTAAATCTCACATGATCATATATGACACATATCTATGGTTTTAGAGTTGGTTCTAAGGTGGAATGATCACATGAAATAATGGGATCAAGGTCTTACTCAAATTGAAACTAGGGTTTCTAAGTTATGGTACAACTCCTAAAATGATGATTGGCAATATAGGTGTGGTAACTAATTACTTTGAAGCATAATTAGTAATGGTTTGACATTTTATTAACCTCCACAAGAATTAATAATTAGGGTAACTCTTATTTAGGTTTAATTAAGAATCGAGGTTTAATAATTGTTATTAGGTTTAAAGTATTTAACTTGTTGACTTAAGAGGTTTAAGTAAAAAATTGTTGGCTACCAAAATAATATTGGCTTTTAATATTTTCTTGAGTTTTTACTATTTAAAGAAAATGGTAAATGGTAATTTGCAAATTAGGGTTTATGAATTACCACTAATAATTGAGTTAATGCAGATATGATAAATAAAATTAATCTTAACATTTTACTTAGTTACTAAATAGTTAACATTTAATTTTGGAACTTCATTATTTATTGAAATCAAATTGTATTTCAAATAATTGAAATGGCATAATTAATAAGGATAAAATAAGTGAATTTTGATTTTGACACACATTTTTGTTTTATATTTTATTTGAATAGAGTTTATTTTTGTGAGCATTTTGATATATTATTTATCTTTTTCTAAGTTGAAATGAAATTTCTATGATTTTACAAAGTTTCAGACATTTACTGGAATTTGAAATAAACCTAAATACTAGATGTACCGGTTCACTGTCTAACCCGAGACACTGACTGGTGGGGCTACTGCCACGTTGGATGCCACGTGAGCAAGGACTGGTCAAGATTTACCGTGAGCTTTGACCTTGCCGACGTTTAAACGCCGGCGGCCAGAGCACGGTGGCGCCGCCGCTACAAGGCACCCCTGGATACGTGGTTGGTACCAATCGAACGAGAAGAAGACGAGGAACACGATGGTGGTGGTGGATTGGGCTATTGGTCGTCGGAACCATGTCGGTAAACATGTCCCGCGGCGGTGCTCTCCGGTGAGGTATCGAAATCGAGCTAGAGATGGAGCTAGGAAACGAAAGTATGCTCTAACGGCGCGCAAACTCACCCTGAACCTGCTGGTGTGGTCGGCGACGACGATTGTTGACGGAGACGACGGCGATTGACTGTTTCCCGGTGAACCCGAGTGAAAGGGAACGGTGAAATCCTCCTGGCTCCGAGCTCCCCTTGATGCATGCTTGCTTCCAGATGATCTACACGCCAAGGCGCGTCTCCTCGACCTAACGGTGGACTCCAGGGTGGCTTCTATCTACGGCTAGCCGGAGAACTGGCCGGCCATGGTGGTGTTTCCAGTGAGAGATAGAGAGCGATTGAGAGAGAATGGATGGGCGGCGAAGAACAAGGACTACACGGCGGTTCTCCCCTCATATTTATAGGACATGATTAGGTCAGAATCGTCGGCTCGCCGGTGACAGAGGTGGATATGAACTGACGACGGTGAAGTGTATTTGGGCACGAATCTCGATGTCTTCGGATAGGCTCGGACGCGAGGACGATAGTGTGGAGCTCTAGAACCTTCTGCGGCGTCCGGGGTGAGCTTATCCTCGTCGAGGACGTGGCCCACGCTCTCCTCTGCGCGGTCAACGTTGAGGAAGAAGACGAGGGAAGCGACTCTCCTCGCACGACCTTTAAAGCAGCGAAACGGTAAGTGGTTTGGGTCGTTTTCTTCGGTGGGCTGGGCTGGTGTTGGGCTTGGTTGACGTGGTGGTGATGGGCTGCTGCGGTGCTGAGGTCCACCAGGGTAAGTTTCCCTCCATTTCTCATTTCAAATTTTATTTGTTGTTTTTATTTTCTGTTTTGATATTCTTATTTGAATTCAAAATTCAATTCTGTTTTATTTTACAGGTTCTAAAATATTTTAATATCAGAACAATTTGATTTTGCTACATGTTGTATTGTTTTGTTTATAATCAACCATTTCATACTTGATTAATCTTGTGTTCTTGTGAAATGCATTTTAAATTGAAAATGGACATGGTTTTAAATGTTTATCTCTATTCCTTTTTATTTAGGAACCAATGTGTTTGAATGGTTGAAAATTATAACATGTGCTTGGTGAACACTTTGTTAGGTTTGACTAGTACATCATAATATGGATTGTGCACATATTATAATTATAGCTAGAGTTAAAATAAATGGCAATGAGAATGGATTGGTTCATGATTTTATGTGAAGAATTGTTTCCAAAGGTTTAAGAATATGATTGGCTTCACTCTGTGTTAAATAATCTTGCTTAGCAAACTACTGACTTGAATTATTTAACATAGATCCTAAGCTTATTATGGTTAATTCACTTGTTAAGGTGATGGTTTAATTATAACACAATATTCCATTTGGGCAAGTAAACAAGGTGATTGGAAATCAAAGTGGAATTAGTTATTGGTTCCACTCTATTCACCAAATGGAATCTAGTCTTTAGGTATATATGGCTTGGTTTATACTTGTGATCTAGAATACACAAGTTAGGACATCATATTTTATGTAGGGTGGATCCTATATGAAAGGGTTAGAGTTTTAGGAATACTTCACTAATTGAAGTATTGAATAGGCATGAGGTATGGCAGGGCTTTACTTATGATTCAAAGTGATGCTTGGATTGGAATTCAAATATGGTTTAGGGTTTAAGTAGTGATCACCAATGTGATACACCACTAGGTTTAGGATGTGAGCAATAGTTAGGTTATGTTTAATTGACTAGGATTACTCCTCTACACAAGGCATGAGGATTGGTTTGGGATTAACTACTAGTGATATACTTATTATTTTATGTGATAGATGAGATCTATTAATAACATGGGTTTAACTGATCATCTATATCTACAAGGTATAATCATGCATTAGACAATATCCACTTATTCCTCACTAATCACTCTTTATCATTCCTCTCATCACACTCACTTAGATTCTTAGGTTTCTAATTAATACCAAATTCTGATGATTATGGAATTGGTTTCCTAAGGTCCTACTCAAGAGATGATGATATGATCCTCTAAATATATGGTTTGCCTAGGAATTCTACCTTGGTATCTTCTGTAGCTTGTTCTTCAGGAAATCAGATAAACCTGCATCTTATGGTATGCCTCTACCTCCTAGCTTCTTCATCTTGATCCTAGCTAATTCACATGGAAGGTCTCAAGTGTTTGGTTTCCTTGTATCATGCTACAAGGTGATCATATGGATGAAGGATGTGGCTCTATTTATAGGCTTGGGCAAGCTCTAGTATCATGACACATAGGTGGTGACTCTTGTGTTGGTTTGATGAGTAAGGTGCTTGGGTGTCATGCCCTCATCCATAGCAATCCTTTGAGCATGATGTGGCATAGCTTGGAGTGCAAGTCATGTAGATATTTTCATCCTATGTGGCAAGATCATTATCCTCTCATATGATTTATTTTTGGATAGCCAAGTGGAATTTGTTACTAAATATCTTGTGGATGGTTTTATTATTGTGGATGAGTCACTATATCATATTGGATTGGATTTATATTATAATGTTGATCAAAAGATCAAGGTTGAAGGTTATTCCTCAAATTTGGATAGTTGGTGTTTGATTTCACCAAGGCATGATCATATGAGTTTCAAAATACTCATAGTCAGTTTGATTCAAATAGTTTGAACTATAAATCGTAATGTAAATGGATTTAGTTTTATGATATTCCATATACCTAATAAGTTATGATTTAAATAAGAATGTGTGGCTTTTATGCACTTTAGACCATGTGGTTTACCTTATTTGGTAATAAGTTTAGAAGTGAATTGATTTTACACACAAAGGTAGCCGCTAACTTTTAAGTGTTAATAAGTTAGGGTTTGATTCTTAAAGAATGTGTTGTTGTAAATATAATTCCATTTGATCTAATCCATAGATCAAATCATCTCTACCCAAAACAAGGTTTTAACAAAGATCACAGAGAAGTTTATAGCGCTTGACTTGATGATCTACTTCAGTTCCAGCAAGTCAAGTGAAACTTCAGTTACTGTGGTAAGTTTTATTTGAAAGCGCGAAAATTCCCCAGATTTTCTATGCATGAATGCAATGCACACTTTGGTGTTCTCTTATTTTGTAGCCTCTAAACCTGGGATATTACAGAAAACGCACGCCCAGAACGTCCCTGGCATGCCGAGGACGTCGCACGTGTGCGCCACGGAAGCACACTGGCCACCTGCCGCCTCGCCACCTCGAGCACGCCCTGGACCACCTCTCGACGAGTTGAGCATCGCCGAGAGACCACGAACCTGCCAGACATGGCCGCGACCGCGACCCGTGACCGCCGCCGCCGGAGACGGAGGAGAAACCCCGCCGCGGACGCCGCCAAACATGGAAGAAATCCGACCGCGTTAGGCACCGCCTACCCTACCTGTCGCCACCCAGAGGACCACCGTGACGCCGTGAACACCACCGCGCCCTCGCCTAGCTCGCTAGACCGCCGGAGACGACGCGCCCTTGTCGAGTTCGCCGTAGCACCACGGGCACTCACGCTCCTATAAAAGGAGAGCCCCATTCGATGATCTGAGCACACCAGCAGCCTCCCCTCTTCTCCCTCAAGCTCCTCGACCACCTCACTGCTCCGATTAGCCACTGTCGCTGCCCAATCGACGCATCACTGCCGCACGCCGCCGCGGAAGCTCGCCGCCGATTGGAGCCGCCCTAGGACGTGCCGCTGCTACCAGTCGCCTCGCTGTCGACCACCGCTTCACCGAGCATACTGCCCACCGTCGCTGGAGCCACGGTGAGCCCTCCGACCCCCTAGCGCCGCCGCGCTAGTGAACCCTCTCTCGCCGGCGAGACGATGAACCAGCACCGTTGGATCGCCGTCTAATCTGACGCTCCACGTCGCCCCGTACCGATTCGGGTGCGATGAGACACTGACGGGTGGAGCCCATGCTGTCAGCAAGCCCACGCGTCTGTGGACCGTGGTGGGCTGGGCTCTGTCCATTTACACCGTTTCGGCCCAACTAGTTTTCCCGCCGGCCCTTTTTTTTCAAATTCGATTTTTCAGAATTGGTTTGAATTCAATACTGGCCCTGTGTTTGAAATTCAATAGAATCTGTTTGGCTTGGCCAAATTTAACAAATTTGATATTGTTTGGAAGCTAGTAAAAAGTTCTACAATATGCCACTGGTCCCACCTCAAGATCTGTTGAAGAATTAATCTGATAAAAAGATGAAGGCAGGGACTTTTCCATATTTAAATAATTATTAAAAATCAACCAAAATAGATATTAAGTTAATTCCAACTCCAGTATCTCACATTTGACTTACACTAATTGTTTCTGCAAGAAAATGGTGTGGTCACTTTGCATGATCATGCCCTAGTTTAATTAATGGACAATATGGCTAGTTTACTCAAGTGATATTGTCCAAAACTATTATACAAATCATATGAAGTATTTTACTTCATTTAAATCTTGTCCCAAATGAATTCATGTGATGTTTGAACCCCTGGTCAAACACTCTTATATGAAATACTTGGAGATTTAAATCATTTGTAGAATTATTAAATGGTATGAGGTGGTCTACCTCATTTAAATCATTTTCTCAAATAATGATAATGAATGTTTGACTTAGGTCAATATAAATTCAGGCATGATTGTTTGAGAAATTAAATCTTAATAAGATTTCAATGAGAGGAAATTATTTCTCAAGAACCCTATGGAAACTATCATTTACATATTAAATGAGAGGAAATTATTTCTCCTCAAGCAACACCACCAATGCACCCTAATTAGATTAATTGTGTGCTTAGAATAGTTTGTGTGAATATATGTGATGTATGGAATAGCCATTGAATTAGTTGAGTAATTATACTCGTATTTAAATTTAGACGCTAGCACCGGAGAATACCCGGAGGAAGAAGGTTACTACCCAGAAGAGGAGGAGGAGAACTTTGAGAACTACCAAGGCAAGCTAATATTCTTGCAAAGTGCGAAGCCCTTTGGGGCAAGGCACCATAGTCTTACCTTTCTTACCATAAGCCTATCCCAAGTTTCTACCTTACAAGTTTTTACTTATTTACTCAAAGAGTTACTTTTATAGTTAACTTTGGTCTAAGTTAAAGATGGTTACTAGAGTAGTAAAATGAGTATCCAACTAGCCAAGCAAGATAGCACCCCTCATGATTAGAGCTAGTGCTAATGATTTAAAACTTGACTACTCTAGATGGGAACAATGTGACCTGAACTGAATTTGGAAACCTTGGAATGATGAAGCATTCCATTGAATGATTTTTGAAGGTGAATATGACGAAGAGAAGATGGTGATTTTTGATAAAAATGATATTGGTTTGAATGCGATACCTTTTCAATATTGAGTACCCCCACAATACCTGATTATGGGTAGGGCTTAACTGGAAATTTATGCATCTTAATATGGGTTCCCTCTAAACACACATCATAGGGGTTATGCTTGAGGCTGCCTCCGTTGTTGAGAAATGATGTGAATTGAGGTGAATTGTACGGCAAAGCCCTGTGCAGTTCCCGGGTTGATAGTTGGTCTTCACTGGGAGGCCAAGCTCATGGGGAGAGGTGCTCATACTAGGATTTGTAAGTGAAAGGTTATGGTTGATGATCCGCGTACTGTGTTACGATGATTCAGGGTAATCCCGACGGATGAAATCAAATGTTGTGGCACAAGTGTGCAACCTCTGCAGAGTGTCAAACTATTCGAATAGCCGCGTCCACGGTTACGGACGGTTGGAAAGGCCATACAGTCTCCGATGTCAAAGTTTTGAAATGATGATGACATGAATTGTGAAGTGGTGAATTGAATTGAAATCACCACTTGAATGTTGGGAATGACACTAATGTTCCCACTTGAGTTAGTTAGCATATGAATAAGCTTTTCTCAAATACTTGTGAATTAAAATTGGCTTTATGCAATTAAACTAGAGCTTGGCAAACCCTACTAGAAATGTCTAGCACTTACACTAGTATTAGTTTGCGAGTACTTGAAGTACTCACGGCTTTGTCCCTGGCTAATCAAATGGCCAGAATATGAAGATGAACAAGGAGACGACCAGCAGGACGCCTACGACAACTAGGAGTCTTCCGACGTCAAGCGTTGGCCTGTGGTGATAAGGATCAACATGATCCAAAGGGTTTTTGGCCCAATCTTTCACGGCGATCAGTAGCGACAACGATAAGTAACGCGGCTTACGATCTTGAGATGCAAACTCGCGCGAACAACAAGCAAACCCTTCTCGGCGAGAGGAATTACTTGGACGGTTCTAGATGAACCACGCAGCAATTAGAAGCACGACGGCTCCAATCCAACGCACGGGAACAACCTCGATGGGTCTGAACGGATACACACAGGGATTTTCGCCCTCGGCGCGACGGCCGAAACACACACGTGTTTTATCTCATAAAATTCAACCTCCTCTTACAATGGACGTTGTGTATGGCTTTATAGTAGTAGCCGATCCTAAATTTGGTAGAAAATAGATCTGTTACACAACCGACTAAAGGAATAAAAACTAACATGGAACTTCCTAGTTTCATAAACGTGGCTGGCTTCCTTCTATTTTGCAGGTGGACCCCATCCAGATGACTTTAGGGAAAAGGATTTCATTGGTTCTAACTTCCGGTTGCACGCAGCCTTCTCTGGTGGTCGAGGACTCCCGAAATAATAGACGATCTGATCTCTCCTATTTGCACCATGAAATATCTCCTCAGGTGGAATACTCTGAACCGATTCTTTGCTGGACCCATGCACATGCATGCTTATTGCTTGATGGTTTGGCATATACGCATATGGAAAGATACTATCAGGCTTAGTCCAAATTGTATATGTGTCCATATCTAGAGCCACGGGATGCTTGTGTGTCGTCTGTACTAATTCATCTTCATTGGTGTGCATCACTTGCAGATAAGTTGGCTCAAATTCAATAGGTCCAGTAATAATGTCAGGTGTAGCCGTATCATCCTCCCCTTCTTCAAAAGAAACCGTCCTCGGTTTCGAGTCCGTCTTTAAAACAACAGTAACGGCCTGGATAGATTGGACAGGGGACGAAAAAATTGTAGCAGCCTGGATAGATTGGCCGGGTGCCGAAAAAATTGTAGCAGCTTCACCCTCTTTATTAGTTGCTTCTTTTTGTTTCTTCATCATCAGGAGACGACCTTTCCTCCAAGATTTGAACATCTTTTTCTCCATTGGCTTCAGAACATACACATTATCTTGTGTGACTGTGTAAGTGTTTGCGAGATAGTCATATGCAACCATGTTCATTTTATACCATGGCTCTCCCAATAGCAAGTGACATGCAACCATTGGCACAGGTATCACATCACACAAAATCTCGCAAGAAAATTTACCGACGGAAAATAATACCATAGTTTGGCTCCTGACATCGAGCGTGTCGCGGTATCTCTTCAACGAGTAGGGTCGCGGATGTGAAGTTGTTGATAGCTCCAGCTTCTCCACCATGTCGATCCCAACTGCGTTGATCGAACTATAATGATCGATCGTTGTGGCAAAAGCTCTCGGTCCCACTGTACAGTAGGTATGAAAAAGCTCGGCACCGTAGCCTTTCTCTTCCAGCATGAAATCGCCGGACAGCCTCCAATAGCTCTTCCTATGCGACACTGTGATGATCATCTCTTCCATAGTTTCAAACTCGTGGCAGAAAACCTCGTAGAAACGCTGGCGCGGTGGAGATGCACTAGCGCGCCAAGTCGGCTCCGAACGGAACTAGTATCTGCGTAGCTAGCTGCCTCGTCTACTGATCCAATTCCTTCAGGAAAACTCAGAGATCGATCTTAAATTTCAGAAGATCTTCACGAAACAGCAGATCGGCGGTAGAGCAAATAAATCCCTCAAACCACCCCAATCTTCAGCGGAACGAAAACAACAGACTAAACACCGGTCTCTTGGCAAATCGCCTCCGGCAGCAACTTCACCAGCAGAAGGAACTCAACAGATCGATCTCAACAACAAATTACGCCGTGAGAAACCCGACGAATCTGATACCAAGATGATAAGGATCAACGTGATCCAAAGGGTTTTTGGCCCAATCTTTCACGGCGATCAGTAGCGACAACGATAAGTAACGCGGCTTACGATCTTGAGATGCAAACTCGCGCGAACAACAAGCAAACCCTTCTCGGCGAGAGGAATTACTTGGACGGTTCTAGATGAACCACGCAGCAATTAGAAGCACGACGGCTCCAATCCAACGCACGGGAACAACCTCGATGGGTCTGAACGGATACACACAGGGATTTTCGCCCTCGGCGCGACGGCCGAAACACACACGTGTTTTATCTCATAAAATTCAACCTCCTCTTACAATGGACGTTGTGTATGGCTTTATAGTAGTAGCCGATCCTAAATTTGGTAGAAAATAGATCTGTTACACAACCGACTAAAGGAATAAAAACTAACATGGAACTTCCTAGTTTCATAAACGTGGCTGGCTTCCTTCTATTTTGCAGGTGGACCCCATCCAGATGACTTTAGGGAAAAGGATTTCATTGGTTCTAACTTCCGGTTGCACGCAGCCTTCTCTGGTGGTCGAGGACTCCCGAAATAATAGACGATCTGATCTCTCCTATTTGCACCATGAAATATCTCCTCAGGTGGAATACTCTGAACCGATTCTTTGCTGGACCCATGCACATGCATGCTTATTGCTTGATGGTTTGGCA